>NC_071353.1:32177833-32477833 GCF_943734655.1 Sabethes cyaneus
GTTTGAAGAGCTTTCTGCGGAAGCTAGTCTCGCTGATGACTTTCCATAGCTCTTTTCGGCCGATTCGGGGAATAGCTCTCTTCGGGGAACTCTGTATTCGCGGCCCTTTTGGAGGAAGTGCCAAGGTCACTCCTGTTGTAACAAGAAGTTCTCTCCACTGTACTCGTTCCTGGGCCTTTCATCGTCATTTCATTGTCTGTCTCGACACATCCGTATAAATCTTACTTACTTTTTACGACTAAATTTTGGGGGCGCCATTTTAAGGGGTTGAGTGGAGCGACAGATGGGCTAGCGCCGGCCCTGCTAAAGAACATTCTAAATGACCAATTTCGAGTTCTGGTAGAACCGATAACGGATATTCCGGAATGTCCAGATCGGTTTCAAATACTTTCAAGGTGACTACCCTAGAACTCGTGTTGAAAAATCCTGTGATTTGATACCCCATTAGCCACATCACTGAAGAGAATTCAAAATGGCCAATTCTGAGTTCTGGTAGAACCGATAACGGATGTTCCGGAGTGTGAGACATGTACCAGCGCTCTACAGAATATTGTAAGAGTTATTTTTAGTGACCACAGATGAAATGGATATCTTTTGCGCAGTCTGTTAGTTAAGCAGATTTCTAGTGTTATTTCGTCATCATATGACGTCAAAAAAATCCAACTGCGATCTGGAGTATCTCCGGAGAAAAGAAACTAGAATTCACCAATTTATATTTTTTCAGTGAAGGCCAATCTGATGTGTTTCTTTTGAAACTAGTTGCATAAAAATCGAATGACTATCAGTTGAGATAGAGCCGAAAGTGCAAAAGTGAAAATTTATTTCGCGTGCCCAATGGCAGCTAGCAGGCACAACCTTCGGAAAATATTAGCATGCTGTTAGCAACTCTGCTCACGTCAAGTTGACACTTCCATTTTTGATTGTTGCTGTAAGCAGGGCTTCGACCGATCCTTTTTTTTCTACCGCAGTCACACCAACGCGCATTCAAGTTCACACCGTCCGTTTAGAGGTGGAATACGAATGCTATGCATAACACAACTGGCATTTTGCTCAGTCAAACGCCGACTGCACGCTGCAGAACGAACGGCTTCTAAAACTTTTTGACATTTTCGTTTCGATCAAGTTGCCTTTACCGTTTGGAGCAGCGAATGACTGCAAAACTGTCAAATGACTGGCAATCACCACGCTACGAAAAGCAACCGCACAATCGTATGATTCAATACTACAAAAAAACAACCACTACATGTGCATGGAAGAAGTCGGTCGGACTCCGTCCAATACAAACGAATATTTTGCTTGCGTCGGACCGACGTCTGGGTGACAAACTTTTACTGTGAGCAGCCGATTTGGAGACAAAAAGAGAAACGAAAAAATACGTCACCGTATGCTTCCAGTCAGTTTGCAGTTTATATTCTCAAAGCGCAAAGCAAAACGGGAGATCGACTGTTTGCTTTTGCTGAGATGCCGCATGAATTGTACGACGGCAGCCGCGCAAGCAGCAGATTGACTGGATTAAAAAAACGGTCAAATGATCGTTCAAAAATCGGAGTTTGAATGCGGAAAGTTCGCATTCACGGCAGTCACATTCAACTTGCGATCCCTTTTTAAGCCCTGGCTGTAAGACGTCAGAAGTATGGGAGCAGAGTAGCCAAAAGCTACTCGAACTCGAACGGTTGTACTCACTAGGCGCCATTCGTAATGTGCGCGAAACGGTGCTGCCACCTGCCCATGTTTGTTGGATTTGTGAAGCAGAATAGGTATTTGTTGAAGAGTGCATAGGATATAGACAATTCTTTACACAAATCTTCACAACTTTCCATATAGCAGTTCCATGAAAGTACAAGAGCGATCTCTGTTTACATAGTGAATCAAAAGCGCGTAAATGTGGATATGAATGCTTTTGGAAGGGGGCTGATTGTTAGGCATTGTAACTGACAGTTTGACGCAATTTTAAAATTACACATGGCGAATTGTTAGTCAAACCAAACTCGTGTTTTGTCAATTTCATCGGAACGGAGCCTTTCTCCGAAAACCCGCGCTGAGAAACGCGGGCTAACACACTTACGGACAAACAACGTCACACGCAGTGACGCAGTACCTTGCAAGTCGTAAGGGCCTGCATAGTGTCGTCGTCCTGAAAGTAAAAAAAAGTTAGATAAAAACTTCTCGGTCGGTGGTTTCTACAGTTGACGGAGGAAGAGGCACAATCCGTGTGTCTAAAAATAACCCAAAAACCAGATAGGTCGCTGCATTGATAAGGGGGGTTGTCAGTCTTCTTTTGTCCAGCGCCTCTATGGTTCAAAGGTACACGGGTACCAGCGAGCCACACGCCCTGGCAGGTGTTGTGGGTTCAAATCCGGTTATAATCTCTGTTTATAGCTTGGTTCGGCCCGTGCACCTTCCAGCATTGGACAAAAGATAGGAGTCACAACGACAACTTGTTGAGCGTAGCTACCTATTACACCCCCCCCCCTCTTCCTTTCCACTCTTTACCCTCCTTTCCCAAAAAAAATTTCATTACTTTCCCCTACCGTCCCTCCATCAATTGTAAAAACCATCGTTTCAAAAAATTTTTAATATTAATGCCAGACCGCATTTCAAGGTCAAAGACTAAAACACGAGTTTGGTCAAGGAACATATTGCCAAGTATGAAGAAGAACGGTCAAGGCGTTTTAGATGGCCTCCCCCCTCCCCTAACTGAAACCTAGAGAAGGTGGGGCACGTACCCCAATATGCCTCGGCCAAAGCTCGTCAGTGGCTATAACTGTAGATGGTAGTGGCTCGCAAAATGAATGAGTATACTAGACAGTAGTACAAGCACAGACTAACTAACAGATGGAACACTGGAACCTAGTTCCATCGCCGATAAAAACGATTATTTCAAATTTCTTTCTAGTCAAGACTCATACAACAGTTACTTCGCGAGAACGTTGTTTGCTTGCACTGGCACTGCTATCAGATAAAATACGAATAAATTTATAGCGAGCCGCTTTGCATAGCGCGAAAACAGCACCAGGTGCTGCTAGTGTTTTATGCGTGATTTAGAAAAATCAATTGAACGACGTTTTGCTAGAAAATTTGTTTAAAGTGTTACGTCTGTTAGTCTGTGGTACAAGCTTTGACGGAATGGTAAAGCAAAAAAAAATTAATACAAACTAGCATTTGAATGAACAATTTGAAAAGGATATCGCTCACTCAACAGTGCAGTGATTACAGCAAAAGAAATGCAGTGCAGAGTACAGCAAACACCCGATTGATGTCATAATAGATCTAAATACTGAGCGCAGTGATGAGTCCTCGCGAATGACTTTTTTAAAATGACTTTTTTAAAACACACAAGTACTTTTTGTTTGTTTTTTCGATTATTAAGAACAGGGCAACTTAGGAACTATACTCATTTTACCATTCTCAATACATTTGGGAGCAATGTTGCGAATCGAGCGAGAAGTCAAAAATGCCTACTCACACGCGAAAAAGTATGAGGAACATAGCATTCAACGCTTACACCGGACACGCAGACGTAAAAGAAACAGCCGCCGTTGCTGTGTGCATTCTTCAACCCACACACTCGCGCACGCACATCCTCGTAGGGAATCAGCTGCCCGAGAGGCTGGTGATGCACTGGGTTACAAATTTTGCATTAATTTTTCTTTTCTTCTTCTTTTTTGCCATCGATTCTACTGACGGGCGGGAGTGCGAGCCGTCGCGAGCAATCGGTATCAGCAGCTCGGGCTGCAACGACCAAAGAGTGCGACGACTGTAGCTGCTAGATAAACACACACTCGCACGAACTCGTTGCGGTGCATGAATAAATAAAAGCGTGAGTCCGAAAGAGATGGCTGTGCCGGCGTATTCGTTAGAATAAGTATTGCGTGCATGAGAAAATTAAACCACACGAGCGTGGGCTTCGCAAGACTGTTTGAGAGAGGCCAGACATTCGTCACGTAGTTTGTAAATGGACCCTTAATTGCACAATTCTTGAGTAATCGAAGAAATAACAAACCGTGTAAAAAAAGACTTGAGTGTAACTCCTACTCCCTTTTCAAATATTTAGATACCTAATCTTCTCAGCATCGTTCCAATTTTAGTATATGTCCAGCCGAAGCTAAGACATATTTAGATACCTACCTAGTATAGTATTTTAATTGTTTGAAAAAGCTTGATTTATCGTTACAGCAGTAACGGAAAAATGTTAAGCATTTCGGGCATGATACGCTCCAACAATCCCAGTGAGCAAATTTTGATGAAATCTATCGTGCAGCCATTTCGTCTAATAATGAAATCACATGCCCTAATATATCATCTACCATAAATTAAAATCTTGATTTTTTTAGTCATGGTTGTTTTGCTTTTATACAACGTTTGTAGCAGATAATGGCGTGAATGTGATTTATGGAAAAAGTTAACGGGCATGATGACTGTTTATAGGCATACTCACCAAATAAATACAATTAACATTTCCATCAAATCCATAAATTAGCATAATCTAACAGGTTCAAGCATATCAAATTAATAAACAGCGTTTATTCATAGCTCCACCTCAAACGTGGTAGCCGCTCACTGTTAGCAGAAAAAATCGGCAAGACTTTCAAGCTGCCCTCGCAAAATAAAATGTATACAATCGTCCGACGAACAACGGCGGCTAGTGACGGCTTCGATCGCTTCTCCAGGAGCAACACATTTTGACAGTTTGCCATTTTTTTCTGGTTCTATATTTTACGTTAGCTCTCGCGTGCCCTAAACGGCTGCCGGCCGGCTCACTGCGGTCACTTCGCACAAATTAAAATTCGCATTCTAACGTGTCGGACATGGTCGTTAAAATGTCCGCCACTTTGGCCGTTCTACGCCCTCTGAGCTACCAAGACGGAGCTGAACAGTCAATGTAGCGCAGTAGAGATAGTTCACATTTTAAATTTTGGAACTGACAAATTGTCAACTTTGCATTTGTTGTTGTACCGTATTCTGGTTGTTTGGTTTCTAAACTTCAAGCGAAGTGATTTTAGCTTCTTCATGTTCCTAACCATATTCAATGAATGTTAACGTTTGGGTCAAAAACCAGTGGCCACTTAGCGGATAAGGAAACGGGCCGTCAAAACGGTCGCAGTTTTGCGGTTAATTGTTTTATCAACAAGTCGCGACCGCGATTTTCACGCTTAAGCTAATTATAATTATCGGGTAAAATTTCGAACAGCACAAACTGGTATAAAGTTAACTCGGACTGCGGTTAATGGCGATTTTTTCGGCGTTCTTGTCACGACGGGGATCGTTTGGGTGATTTGTGCGTGAGTTAATGGGATGTTTTGGGACACTAAACGTGACCCAATCGGCTGGGTGACGTACGACTGTCGTGTGTATCCACATTGGAATCAACTGTTTTGACAGCTCCCCCCAGCCGGAGCGATCACCCGGCAGTCTTTGCGCCGTGAGTTATGGCGCAGATCGGATAGCCCACACAAAATAACAGTCGACCACGGCAGGGTGCGGCTGGAATTGGCCAAAGAGGCAAATTGATGATGTATGATGAACAGATGAGTGCGGTCGCTTTGGCCCAGAAACCGTTGTCGAAGCTCGGTAGGGATGCTGTCACGGGGGCAGGCGGCTAGAGACAGCAGTGAACTGTGCGGTGAATGCACGAATAACATCCATTGCGCCTAGAGGATCCGCGAACCGACGACGGTTGAGTGCAATGGTCTGTAAAAATGCATCGATTTCAAGGTTGTTGTTGCAACGAGTGGTGGTACTCTACTGGCATGTCGGGGTTGTTTACAGAAATTATTGGCAGTCTCATTTCGCCGCGTATCAACAAGTTATTAATGAGCAAATGATGTATACTTACTAACCGGAAGTGAATCGCAAATGAGGATCCACGCTACGGTGGGATGTTATAATTCCCATGACGCTCGCTGGCCGTATGATTACAGGTCATTCCGAAACTTTATATTATGATTTTCATATGAGCTTTTAAACATCATATAGATTATTTAACTTTACTAAAATATAAACTTATTATTTTTTCACATACCTAAACATAGATTGTAGATTCACTAATCTTTGGGAAAAGTCTCAAAACATGACCGTTGAACTCAACCCGAGTAATCAAGCAAACAGATGTGGTATTATTCGAACTTCCTGCAACTTCTACTGGCGAGACGGTAAAGAACGTGTTTCCAAAATTTAAAACATTTATCTTAACTCATTCCCAACCGACACCGAATAATCAAACACCGAAACCCGGCATTTCATTTGGTGTATCCAAAATCGTCACTCCACTTGACATGCGACTGGCTTTCTTGGTTTGGGAGACCGGAAAGCCACTTGTACCGGGGCCCTTTCGTAAGAAAATTTCCTTGAACCCTAAGGAGAACCGCAGCAATGGATAATCGGAAGCCACCATAAAATAATACACTCGCCACTTTATATTCTAATAAACCTCGCCTAAGCCGAGGAACCCGACGAGCATTCGTTAGTTCTTATCATAATCAATTTGTCTGTCTGGTGATGTACGGTGCGTTGCGTCGTTCTTCTGGCGCTGCCTGCCTTCTGTGTTCGTTTCCACAATCTCATATCCTGCCCTGCGCAATGTATTAATAATATACATACTTTCGGAGCTCGCTGATGAACCGAGGCAGATCATCCGGCGAATCGCAGCTTGTGTTTTCCCTTCTCTGGAGAAAGAAATCGAAAACAAATTTTTACATTTGCCGCAGCAGGTTCCGTGACGTGGATTTTTGATTGGAACATTAGCCATTGCTTACGTATAACACGTTGCAGGTCCTGCCAAAGTGTTCCATTGTTTACTGCCAACAGTAGCGATCGGATCGGAAGGGGGCTGGGAAACTGGCAGAAGAATGAAGTGATGAGAACCGTTCACTGAATACCAAATTAGACCCCCACACCGGTAACAGCGGCAGCCGGACGAAGACCGAATGTTTAGGAATAAAATGTTTTATAGTTTCCTTTAATGCGTTGACGCTGCGCTGTTGGCTTAGTTCATGAATTAATTAAGCTACCGCGCATTTAACTGCTTCGGATTACCCCGATCCGATCTATACGTCGGGCTTTGGAGGGAAACACACATCGGACGGCTCTGCCACTGTTTTAGGTGAAGTAATTAGAAGCGCATACTTGATCAACGGTCAGAGGCGGGTCGCTTTGACGAAGAACATGGGCGGCTGTATGTGTCTTACCGCTGTACATAGCGATGGCGACCGTGAGATACCAACGCAAAACCTTCGCGCTTCGTGCTGCTTTCGAACGGATCATCACCGTCGTTGCTGTATACGCTTCTGGACGTGTCGTCAAGGAGCAGATAGCTTATCCGCTTAAGTAATGCTCAATTGAAGTTTATTGCTGGAACGTTCCGCTGATAGCCGGTATTTTCGGGCCGAGGGGTTCGCAAATCTATTCGTGTATATACAATAATAATTGTCAATTATATCCCTTTTTCTGTGATGAAATCGATGGGATCGGCTTTAACTGCATTCTCAGCTGAGTCCCAGAAAGCTTAAACGTTCATATGAAATAAATGACAACTATTATAGTTTGATAGTCAAAGAAGAGACCCCCTCACACGTGGGGATAATGATACGGAGAACAAGATCGGTACAACGAACGCTGGAGAAAGATTCTCCCATGTTAACCATTCGTATCACTGTTGTAATTATGTTATTAATCAAATTGAACTTTATCTTGGTTCTGCGTTCTTGATATATACCAATATAGCCGTCTGCGTCGTTGCAGTGTCGGGCAATTCCAGAGTTGAACATCGTGTGGATGCAGAAGGAAAACAAACAACAAATTGAATTAAGCAACGAGTAGCAGTGTTCAGATACCGATCAGAAAATCAAAGCCAATCCAAGTGGTGAACCGTTCCCGACAGCGATATGTTTCAAACCGGAGACGCTTCAGAGAAAAGGTTGAGCTAGCGTTCTGACATTAGTCATGGTTACTCAACATCATAATCGTAAATGGTAATAGCTGGTGCGCTGAATAAATGTGACACATCAGCATTAGTGCACCCTAGTCGGTGAAATATAATTGATACAAATTTATGGAGCGTCAAACCCTCCAAATCGATCAGTAGTAATTGCATGATAAATTGAGTAATACTACCCATCCAAGGACCCAAATCGTAAAGATGATGTTTTTTACAGTTTTCATATCATAATTCAATTATACTCTTTGCTCTTATTTTTTGACTGCTTTTCTTTTAGTTTTCTTTGTCTATACTATTTCTACACGGTGTTCAAAATACCGTTATTAAAAAATAAAATAGGCCATTTGAACGGAAAATGCCAGTTGATATGTATTGCCATCCTACACCTCTGGACCAATTTTTGAAAAAATCGATCGACGAATTTTTGAGTTACGCCCTTTTGAAGCTTTAAAGGCCAGATTGCTCATATAAAGTAAATAAAAATCTTCAATGACACTTCCAAAATGAAGCCGGTATTGATTTTTTATGCAACATATGCCCATTGCCGACCATTTTAGGAGTTTTACGCTGTATTGGGAAATAGCCTGTATCGAACATAAACAAATATTTATCATGCGACACCTCAAATTACGCCGGAACCTAAAAACTAGATCACTGACAGTCATATCAACTACCTAACACCACGTTGGTTATATCTGGACAAGTTCCGGGGACTTCCAGGAACACCCAGACAAGTGGCCAATGTCGCCATGAACAAAAACCTATCGTGCGATACCTTAAAAGACACTAGAATTCAATAACTAGATCAATAGAAGCCAAATCTAGGGTTAGATTTGGTCATATCTGGACATATTTGGGAGACCCTGGGAAGCCCATAATACAATGTTGTTCATTTTTGTTAATAAAGACAAGTTCGGAATTGGTCATTGTGGCTCTGGGTACTCAATTTAGCTTACTTGGACCTATTTTAAAAGTTTTAGTGTGATTTAAGGTGTCGTATGATGAGTTTTTGTTCATGTTCGAAATTGGTCATTTCCTAGGGTTTTCCGGAGTCCCCCAAACATGTCCAAATATGACCAAACCTGAGCCTAGATAGCAAATTTGGCTTTCATTGATCTAGTTATGGAAATCTAGTGCGATTTAAGGTGCCGCACGATAATTTTTTGTTTATGGACAAAACTGGCCACTTGTCTGGGTGTACCCGGAAGTCCCCGGAACTTGTCCGTATATAACCAACGTGGCGTTAGGTAGTTGATATGACTGTCAGTGATCTAGTTTTTAAATTATGGCGTAATTTGAGGTGTCGCATGATAAGTATTTGTTTATGTATGATACTGGCTATTTCCCACAGCGATAACTTAATCCGGAACATTTCCGGTTAGTCCCAATACAGCGTAAAACTCCTAAAATGGTCGGCAATAGGCATATGTTGCATAAAAAATCAATACCGGTTGTGATTTACGTTCATTTTGGAAGTGTCGTTGAAGATTTTTATTTACTTTATATGAGTAATCTGCCTTTTAAAACTTCAAAAGGGCGTAACTCAAAAATCCGTCGATCCATTTTTTTAAAAATTGGCTCAGAGGTGTAGGATGGCAATACAAACCAACTGGCATTTTCCGTTCAAATGGCCTATTTTTTTTTATCAACGGTATTTTGAACACTGTGTCTATACTTTGTCTATGTCTGTTGGCTATACTTAAAATAATCAAATAGCCAATCATTTTCCCCTAATTATTATTTATTTTTCTGCTCGACAATCATTGTGACAACCACCGAAACGTGAAGAGATGAGGTGGTACCTGCTGATGGAAGTTTTTCAAACTGAAGTTTTTGGAGCGTCTTAGTAGAATACGAAACCTAAAAATAAAAAATAAGAAAACTTATCCAATTTAATTCTACTATGTGTATTTTATTCAATGACAGATACGTATTTCGCCTACGACTTGCAGGCTTCCTCAGTGTCTGTTTTCGAACTGTTCGAAAACAGCCAATTGAGTGTCTTGACACTTGCAAAACAGTTTCAATCTGCGTGAGTCATCTAGCCGGTGGGCCCCTCTATTCCTGGTGCCGGTTGAGTCCATGAAGAGAACAGATTTCACCGCCCTGTGGTCTGGCAATCTCGCGATGTAGTCGACCCGAGTTTAGCCAGGGAATTTCTCCATGTGCTTACAGCTTGGAATTTTTGCACCTGCGCCAACTTCCGCTTTTCTTTTGTACATAATCAAAAAAAGTCCACAATAGAACACCGCCTCTAGTTTCTGACAATAAATAACAGAAGTTGGTGCAAGTGTTTCATCATGCGCCATGCGTGAGAGTATGCCTGAAACTATGAATGTTTCCCTGTTGAATACAACAGATGTCGTTACTTCGTAACATATATTGTACATTTGCGGGACAGTTGAATTTTGCGCGACAATAAATTTACTGAACACTCTCTCATGCATCTCAGTTTCTTTTGTGTTTATCGCTAACCGCAATACAACCTTTGATACCTGAACGAATAAATAGTTGGTAAACATTGTTTTATTTATTGCGTTCATGTTGCGAAATTTAATTTTTTCGAATTGAAATGTCGCAAACATATCAGCTCCTAGCTGTCGGCCAGGCTTTGCATAAAGCCCTATAAATGTATCTTTATAGGGCTTTAGCTTTTCAGGGCTCTCGGATGACTGGTAGTAAGATACTATGGAGAGGTATAGGAAATGTTTGTTTTTTATCAAAATTAAGCAGAAGTCATGAAAATTAAGTATAACAGAGTAACTGTACCACAAATAAAATATGATTAGTGATTGTTTTTCAGGTAGGTAAACATAAATAAGTGAGACATTTTGATTTTACTACCACTACAAAAGCGCCATCTCTTGAAAAGCAACGGTTCGTATGGTGTCCTATTCTTCGAATACGCAAGGGCACGCATGTTTTCCGCAAGGATGGTTACAGTCTTAAGTCTGACTATCGATCTGATTAGCGTTTTGTTCAGCTTCGTACGGTGACGTAATCGAAACGTCTTCTGAAGGGCAAAGAAGAACTGATTTTCAGCTTGAATGCGTCGTTGAATCTTTGTGCTCGCGTAATGGTCAGTGGTGATCAGAGATCCCAATTATATGAATTGATTAGACACTTCAAGTGTCTCGCCATCATTGTCTGTGCGAGGCAAACATTGTCCTTTCTTGAGCCTTTATTTCCAATATATTTGGTTTTCGACGCATTGACTCTTAGTTCAAGCTTTCCAGTGTTTGCTTTTTTGCAGCCTAGTTGCGTAGTTTGCTGCTCGTTTCGATGTTCACTCGCCGAATCACATCCGCAATGGCATAAACAACATACAGAATAGTTTCCGCCCTTGTCGTAACCCGCGGCGCGATTGGGAAGTACTCGAGAGTATCCCCGAAACGCGCACGTAGTACACCACTCGCTCCAGGATAGTTTTGATTTACTTACTTACTTATGTGTCCATGTCCGCCGGACGGGCTTTAACTTATCGCCAGGACAGATTCTCGTCTACAGCCCGTATGTCGTTGGCTAACTTGCGTCGCCATGAGCTTCTGGGTGTGGCTCTTCTACGCTATCCTTGTTGATTCCAGTCGAGTGCTTCTCTGCAGATCTCGTTCGCTTCTTTCCTCAAGGTATGACCGATCCACTTCCACCTACGTTCACGAATTTCTGTTGCCAGCGGCCGTTGACGACATCGACGATGGAGTTCGTCATTGGATATCCAGTTGTCAGGCAACGTTTTGCAGGCGTACAGCAGTACGGATTTAACGTGTTAATTGAAAATTCGGTGATTTGGTTTGAACGCCAAATGTTTCGCAGACCTTTAAAGGCACACCTGGCCTTCCTGATCCGTGTGGCTTTACCGGTCTTGGTACCACTATCGGGCGTTGTTTGGCAGACCCAGCACCCGATGGATGTGAGCTGTCAAACACGATGCATGTTCAGCTGGTGTTCGTCGGGATTGGAGAACGGCAGCCCAGGACCGACAGTACTGGGGGACCATAATTCGTTCGGCGCAGGATCGGTAATGGACCGTGTTGCTACTAAAGTAAAGTAAAGTAAAGTAAGGTATGCCGTCGATAGTTTTGAGCCTAAATGCTATTAGGTGATGACCAAAAACAACGCCTGAATCCCATATGGAGCGTATTTTGGTAATGTTCGCGAGAAAATGATCATCCAGGTGTAGTCTGTGGATATCTGTATGGGAACGGAAAGAGCTTCCGAGCATCAGACCTCGGGAAGCTGTGAAGTTGATGTACTGCTGGCCGTTATCGTTTGTGTCAGTGTGTGGGCTATGGGGCAAGGCAAAACCTAAGTGCTACATTCCGATTTCGAAGCTTGACCTTCTGGTTTTATATTACAGACTTTGCAGCCAGCTGTTAGAGTACAGAGGCCAATTGCGGAGCTAGTGTCACGATCCGATTGACTCTTACAGTGTCGCACCGAACTATCTTATCACCACCTACGAAACTCATCGATTTGCAGTTCCAGGTGTCTTGATTGCCAAGGCCATGGTGTCTGGGTTCATGCGGAGCGTTCCCAGTTGAATATTTTGACGTAGGACTACGCCTTTGTTTACTATACTGGGACTGGGTAGCACTTTGTGAAAACGAAAATAGAAGTGTAACGTTTAGATGAAAGATTTAAAATGCTAATAACTGCTAAACTACTGAACGAAACTAAACAATTTATATGTCGTTGGATAGATAAAATGATCAGAAATTTTATGAAGGAAGTAAGAGAGCAATTTTAAGGAGGACGTAAGAAGGGGGGCCCTATACAAATGAAACACAAATTTCCTCACAACTCGAGAACTGATCAAGCAAATGGAACCAAATTTGGTATGTGGGAGTTTTAAAAGGTAGGATTTTTTCTATGATGTACTGAGACCACTTACCCTTCTAAGAGGGGGGCTTCCATAGAAATGAAATACAAATTTCTTCATAACTCTAAAACTAATCAAGCAATTGGAGCCAAATTTGGCATGTGGGGTTTTTTGAAGGCATGAATTTATGATGGTTTGAGACCCCTCGCCCCTGTGGTAGGAGGATAAAGACTCTCATACAAATAAAACAGAAATTTTTGCGTATGTGCTATATTATCTGCTATGTAACAAGCGGTGAGCTGTGAAAATAAACTAGTAAAACCTTCTCGGAGCAAAAGACACTGAATCGACGCCGCTAACTTACATCAAGAGAGAAGGACATTCGAATGGCACATCATGAATGAAATCATGAAGTTTGAATTGCTTTCAAATCATGACTGAACTCCCATATCAGACAGCAAAAAATCATGAATAATAGTTCATGATTTTGCACTGTGTTGTACTGTAACAAGCTCATGGTATCATGAATATTATTCATGGTGTATTTTCATAAGGCATAAGCTAGAAACCTGAAATCATGAGTCATTTTACTCATTTTGGAGATTTAATTTTTATCCGTTTTGTACTTATCCCCGTCCACGTATTTTCAAAGCCACCATTGCATTCATCGAAGAATTGCATCTGAATATTGCACTCTTCTCTTTTAAACATTCACTTAAACAATGACACTCACAGATTCTTATAAACATGCATATGCCAGAAATGCAGTTTACATTAGTCTTTGATCTAATGATTTGATATAGTGCTAACGTCACCCTTTCGTATAACCCTTTGGGCTGTATACCTTGTAGTTTTTTATCTTTTGCAGTAATAGAGATCGTTGACCAGATTTCAACTTTTTAAAACTCATTCAACTTTTTTAACCTTTGGTAAACGAGGGGTCCACTGTTCTCAGGTATTAAAAGTGTAATTTCCATTTTTTTATCATTTTCAACCAATAAAGTACAAAAATTTCAATATTTGAAGACCTCGTGTCAGCAGTTGCCTTGTTTCAACGAGAATTGCTCAAATCTACACTGATTTAGTTTTAGACATTTCACAGTTGACAGCTAAAACTAGAAGTAAAAGTCGTTGCCAACAGTCAAAACTGTAATTCCTTCCTAACAATTTGCTGCTTCCAAAAGCCGACAACAACCGCATCGCGGCCTGTTCTTTCGGCAGTGTGACGTTCGGGCGCGTTTTGGCATTCGTCGCGAGCACGCGTCAAGTAATTAGTAACCGTCGTCGCGTGCGCCCCTTATTGACAGTTGTCGCTGGATTGACCCAAACGGGAGCACGGAACGAATATGTGACGGCAAACAATTGGCCGATTGTTTACGGCGTGCATAAACGTGACGGAATGCCGCTCCACAATGTAACACGCTGCCGGTTTGATTACATCTGCGAGCTGTCTGTAGCCGTCATATTTCGTTGCGAACAAACGCAAGCCTGGAACTGGAATCTTAGCCGTCGTCATCATCAGCGGAAAGATTTATGCGATTCGATTAACGCAACTGTTGGCTTACTTCGATCGATGATAGAAAACACTGAAATGCGTTGCCGTGTGCGTGTAACATACGAAAGTTTGTATGATCGGGAGCCTGATCAATGGCTTGGCTGTTTGACGACGAAAATATATTCCATTATGCCTACGATATCATATTTTCGATATGCGTCATTGTTAAAATTTTATTCAGTCCTGAATCATGCAGGAATGAGCAAATGCAACAGCGTACGAAGTACATCGGGAATCGTAAAATAACGTTTATACTGCATATAATAAGACTGCCTATTGTAAATACAATGAAGAATAAACAAACGACAGACGTAAATTTACGATGTGCGATTTAGCTCATGCAATCATTGTGCAGCTGAGCTCTCGAAATGTTGACATTTTCCTCCATTCAGTACAGTCGCAAAAAGTACAAATGACAGGACAATCCTCTTTTTTATCTCAAAAGATTCATCCTTAAGTTGAATTGAGGAAAGCAATAATAACAACATATCTCCTTCCAACAAGCTTACTACCAGCCAGAACAACGATGTCCATTTAAAAAGACCGCGGTGCATTGCCCGAGTGTGTAATGAAAATTGTTCCTCCAAGGAAAGTCGGCTGTGCGAGAGATGCCGATACCGTGTGGATATCCTCCTTGGCGGAAGGCAGAAACGATTCCACATGTGAACCATTCTTTTTGGGATAATTTTTCATTCATCTAAATAAAATTCTCTCTTTCATATTGCACCGCAGATGGGTCTGACGTTGGCGTAGGCAGGACGGCCGCATTCACGACTGCACGGTCTGGTCTGCTATTGCGACTGCTTAAACTTCCCCCGAACAGACAAGAAAAACAAGGGTAGAAATTGTATTATTTCGGGTCCATCTTATTTCGGGCCAGGCAGATGGGTAGTTGAGACACATGGAAGATAAATGGTAAATCGTTTTATATTCAGTCCTGATCTCTCACGACTGCAGCAGCCAAAACCAACTCGACTTTTAACACCATTTACCCAAACTGGCCACATGTTGATCCTTGCATTTATTGAAAAAGAGATTTTCGAATCCGTCGAAAGCATGTTAGCATTTTGTGGCCGATGTCTAAACAAATCGGATTTCGATTCAGTCATACAGTAAACAGTTTAATTTAAACCAAGCCGACGACGCGATGTAATCGGTGGTATCACGTGATTGAACGAGCAAGACGATCTGATCCTGGGAATCTCCGATTACCCGGTATCATATTTTATAGACTTCGCCGACCAGATCACACACATGTTCTGTCTGGAGCTGCGGCTACTTTCCTGTGTCTTAAATCATCGCAACGCGGGAATGCTTTAATGGGCGCCTTCATTTATCCTTGCTGCTGCTTAGTCGGCGTTTACTAACCCTTTTAATGATTAGCGTTGTTTATGGTTCACACAGGAATTGTCGTAAACTGAGCGGGATGTTGGGATCATAAAAGCATACAAATTGGATCTTTGTCGCATCGCATCGCTATCCTTGACATAAATGTATGGCTTAAGTAGCTTGAACTGTTTTAAAATTAGTTTACTAGGAATGCAGTAACGAGTTTAGTCTTTTCTTTTCAGGATTTAAATCAACCAACAATGCTATCCCGTTGTCAACAAGCTGTGAAATATTTCTGCAATGTGCATCGGAAAACTCAGTGCTAGTCAAAGCCAGTTCCGAGAAAACCGAATCCAAAGCTGTCTGAAAATGGCAAAGTGCAACTAATACGAGTCTGATGAGTGTAAATTTAAAAGTGAACCGAGAGCTTAGTAAAATGGCAAGTGAAGTGTGCGAACTGTTTGTAATCGTGACATTTACAGTACTGCTGATTTCGTTCTTCGAATCGACGTCTGCTTACAAGATCTCAACGGCCGATCCTGAAGTAATCCGGATAAATTTGGGTAAGTATATTTATTTCCAACTAGTTTAGCCCTAGTTTCATTTTACGAATTTTCATAACATGAAGCTATCAACCTACACACTAATGCACTGATGTACAGTTTACTGATCACTTCGGAAATCGGAATGTGTTTTTAGCAACCTAATCTATGTTTTCACAATTGGAATGTCTCACCGAAACGGGATTTCCCATCCCATAAACCATTCTCGATTTCAGTTAAAAAATGCTCTACCATTTCTAATACAGTCAACATGGTAATGGTAACAGTTGTTTTCGGTTGGCCCTTATAAATGCTCGTCATAATGTCCCAAGGGGATATTTTCGAGCCGGCACGCACCATAATCGTCAATTAAAAGCCGCTTGTTTAAGTTGTTTTCGAAGAAAAATTAGTCAACCGACAGGCGAAATCCGATCGTCTGTATTGTGAAAAATGTATAAAAACGCAACAACCGCAGTAAAAGAAATTCCTGAAATCGGATATTGGCCTCGCACACCATAACAGGAGGGCTGTTGCTGAAAACCAGACTGTGGCGATTTTCTCTTGACTAGTGGACCAATTTTCCCGCTTTGCTAGAGAGCACGTAAGCGCAGCAGCAAATCTGCACGTGTTTTCTGGGAATTGCTTACAGAAACCGTACCGGAACCTTGAGTTTCGATATATGGACTCGAAAACAAACCGTAAAGAATAATCGACATTCGTGGGGCTCGTTAAACGATGGTTATACTTTGCTACACGTTCGTTTTCACGCGGAAGCTCAAACACAAGTCGGCCCCGTATGTTTTGAGGAAAATGGAAAATACTTAGCAGTCACGTTGATGAGTTTTCCTCCGTGCGAACGTGTGCTCTCGTGCGCCGGTCCAAGCGCTAAGTATGGTTCAGAACACGTATATACTGGGTGTACTAATGCACAAGCGTCTAGTTAGACTTATGTTCTAAAGTACACTCGAATTTCCGAATACAATCAATAATTCATTACCGGATTCTAAAAAAATAAAAAAAAAAAAATAAAAATAACGCTGATAATTTAAATATAAAGTTGCAGTTTCGATATTTTCAATGCAAATTTTATTTAAATTTAAAATATTATAATTTCATGACTATTTTTGTAACATTACCTCTGCCATTGTGAACGAAGCGCAACAATGCACGATGCTTACTAAATTACTATTATCATTCGTTACTTTTGTACGCCAACAGACCAATTATCAATCCAATGCCATATTTAAAATATGCCTTCATGTCACTTGCATTCTCCAGGCTCTGAGATCCTCGATGTCCGAGAAGTCGAGGCTTAATCTGGGTCTCTGTTGGTAGCTCATTGCTCATGCGGTATTCTCGGTAGACGTCTAGGCCATTGTAGCTGACAGGTTCAGACGCCTCCATCTAACTACGTGTTTCAGTTTTCCGCTCTGGATTAATGGCACAATGCCAAGAGCTCGCTGATTGGTTTCCATTAACGTCCATTAATGTCCATGAGAGTCCCGTCTACAAAATCTTAGCTGGTTAAGCAATCCGTTATCATGACGTTTGATGTATAATGGCAGTATCGATTTAATCTGCTAGAATAGGAAACCAAGTTCATATGAAACCTGCCATCTTATTTCACTTAACTGAATCATACGCTGTCTGTATCTCCATCTGCTCTGACGTATCCTGGTTACAGTTTGGAAACGTTAATTAGGCGCGGTGCTCACTAAAATTCTAATAGAGTTAGCAGCGGTTTCTTCAGGCACAGAACTCGCGTTTCACGACTTAGTAATCTGTACCAACGTTTAGCATCTAGTAAAAGCACCTTGCCTGTAACGCCTGGAAAACGCCGACCATCGGTCAAAATGTCGATGGTTGTTGTAAGAGCAGACGTTTCTATTTCGATGGACCAGAAGGTTCTCGCGATATCTAGGCTTCTGGTTACAACGAAATTCGTGGGCCTCAGGTTTGGCCATTGTCATTTGCAATAAAGTACGATCTCCTCATAAATCTCGATGATTATCTCGCGCTAATCTCGCGCTAAGACATAAAAACTCATAACTTCTAGAGTTTTTATTTCTCCATTTCCAAATTTTGCATGATTCTTCGAGAAAGATAAACAAATATTTTAAAATAAAAAAAATCGAGAAAAAAAAGTTCCAACTTTGAAAAAATTGCAATTGTTTATAAAAATGCACTATTTAACTATTGAAAAATAATCGAGAGGAGGTATGGTATACCAATTTTGAAAGCTTGTGGAATAGTGAACACATCTGGTAGAAAGTCATTTTTTGATATTACAAACTACGTTTACAATCAGCGTTTAAAAAATAGTGATTTTTCCGGATTACAATACTTTAAAAAGTCATATCTTGCGAATTCCAACAGTAACATCGAAATAGAAAAATACGTATCGATTTTTTTTAACAAAGAACGTAAAAAAAATATTCCGAAGAGAAAAAAAAAATTGATTGTAAATTTCCCGTGGAATGACCCTTAGATTAAAAACGATCAAACGAACGGGAGTCCACGGTACACTATAAACGAATAAAACGGTATAGTATACATTTTATTTCAATAACACGGATATTCGTTATGAGTCAGGTAAGACAGTAGCACGAGAAAACTGCTACGAACAGTCTTCCTCCTCCGTCAGTATCTTTACCAATGTTCCCACTGTACCCACTTGTGAAGGCTTCAAAAAATGTCCTTATATGCAATACCGCCTGTTGCTGTAGGCTTTCCTACCGTGTACCGTTTATACACCGTTATTTTGCACGCCATCAAAGATGTTCTAGCAGTGTCCACCTTTCATGCCCATAGAAGTCAACTGGTCTAATTAGCGTTTTGTACAATGCGTACTTTGTATGGAGGCTCAGATTGCTCAACCGCAAGTGTTTGTGGAGTCCATAGTAAGCACGACTTCCACTGATAATACAACTTTTAGTCTTACGGCTGGTATTTTTGTCCTCTATTGCCAGAGAGCCGAGGTACACGAGCTAGTAGACTACCTCAAATTCATCCCCATCAATTACCATGGGACTGCCTAAGCGGACCCTGCCGCGTTCGGTGTATTTGTCGTCCACCCAATCTTCTCTACGCTTTAGTCTGATGTACTGATAAATTGACAGGAGTTATTAAATATCGTGCCCCACCTATCGATCGCCGTCGTCTTATAACACCTTTAAGCGCAATGTTGAATAGCAGGCAACAAAAATCATTTCCTTGCAGAAGTGCCCTGCGAGTTTCGAATGGGCCCTTGACAATCCATCCGAAATTCTCACTTAGCACTGGATCTCATCCATCGTAGCCATCACTAGTCTAATAAGCTTTCTTGGAAAGTGGATTTTCATAACTCTTGTCGGTTTACACTTTCATATGCGGCTTTGAAATCAAAAACCTGCTGGTACCTGGAGACTCGGAATTCGCGGCACTTTTGGAGGATTTGCCGCATGGTGAAGAGTTGGTCCGTTGTAAACTGACCTTCCTTGAAGCCAGCCCGATAACTTCCCCCGAATATATTGATTATCGGCGACAGTCGATAAAAGCTGACTTGGGAAAGTGCTTTGTAGGTGACAGTCATGATAGTGATCCAGCTTATCGCCTTTCTGGTAGGCTCCACCCCTCTGGTAGTCGTTCCATATCCCAATTCTTAATAATCTATTGATGCAAACAATTGGCCAACTTGTCTGGGCCTATTTTGATAAGCTCCGCTTCAATACCATCCTTTAAATGGCCCCTAGAAACTACGCTTATCGATGGGGTCGCTTGCTGCACCAATGAGATCACGGTATTTCGCCCGCAAGCCATTCAGATGTTCATCGTAGTACTGCTTCCACCTTTCAATCACCGGTCATCTGTCAACATTCCTTCATCCTTAGCTATGCACATTCCGGCCCGCGGCATGATGCTCTTGCGGGATTCGTTGAGTTTCTGATAGAACTTTCGTGTATTATGGAATAGATACAGTTTCTCGAGTTCTTCGTACTCATTTTCCTTCTGGTGGCCCTTCTTCTCCTGGATGGGTCGGGGTAGCGACCTCCGCTACAGTTTGTATCGCTCCACATTTTGACGGGTGGCTTTACGCAGCATTTGTACCCGCGCTGCGTTCATCTCATCCAATATCTGCTGGCACTCCTCATCAAACCATTCGTTACGTCAATTCAGTGCCATACTGATTAGGACGTACTCCGCTACGCTGTTGATGGTTCTTTTGACGGCATTCCAATAATCCTCAATAGGGGCTTCATCCAGCTCACCATTTTGCGCCAGTGCGGCTTCGATCAACAACGCTCACTAACGAGCAACAGCTTTCGGTGATATCCGGTTGTTCCAGTCGCGTTAGATTCTACTGTGGCGGACGCCGCTATCATATGTTGTTCCCAATAGATAGGGCAATGTCGTCGTGGTTGGGCCGCCTTTTGGCGTTTGTCCATAACTTCCGTTTAAAAATAACTTTCGGAAATCTAAATACATCGTTGCGAAGGTCTAAGACTTACTATAGGTACCTTTTTGAAAAATGCTGAACTGATTCTGAGCTTGATAAACACTAAAATTATAGGCATTTACGTGAAGGCAAAAAATATTGTCATAGTCGGGTTATGTTGTACAGGTTGGGCCACTGCTGAAAATTCAAAAAATACGTATTGAAATTCTATATAGACACGAAAAAAAATGAATTCCGTGAAAAACGACCCATACGAGTACAAATACTTTATTTTCAATTACATTTTTGTGAAATTTTAGCGATCTTAGAAAATCAATATTACTACAATCGCCTTTTCCGAAGTGTGATACTATATTGAAAAAACAACAACAGTCTAGCTTTTTATAGCAATAATTTTGCTTTATCTCATCACATTTCACGTGACTGACGTACTCTAGCGAATATTGTGCTTCTGCGTTTAAAATTATGGTGGCCCAACCATGACTACACATGTGGCCCGACCTTCACAATAAGCGCTTTTGTAGTATTTCGTCTTACCCTTACCCCAAAAACCTTACTGGATGGAATTTTTCTATAGTCTTCATATGGAGCATAATGTACTTCATACTTTTTCAATATTTATCTCGATAAATCATTTCATTTCATAATTCATTTCTTGAAGAAAAGTGTTGCGGGTTTTTGGCCAACCTAACTTCACTGTGCATAGGCTGGGCCCGTGCTCAAACAAAACGAAAACCAAAACGATCAAATCTGTACTTCATAAAATCTATTTGGACCATCATTGGTCTATCGCCTCAACTTAACACAAAATCATTTTCGACCTTTTTCGGTCTATCGCCACAAAACAATAAATCGAACAACACAGGTTTACCTTAGCGAAATCATTCCTTGCCTGCCATATGATTTTCGGTCGATCCCCGAAGCCAAATGCTCATTGCAATCGTCTCGCCGCCAAGTCTGAAGATGCACGTTGCTGTCGCCGACAATCGGTAGCAGCCTCCGATGGTACCATACACGCGCGACGTTCACCGCTGCGACGATTTCTGCTGTCGTTGATCGTAGTTCGTACACCGTCGTACACCGACAATGGCTCGCCTGGTCGTGGATGGCAGCAAGGCCTGATTTTCGGCTGAACGCTGCTGCCGTTGAGTTCAACCTGCGTGCAGTTCGGTCACCGTAGATCAACGGTAATTTCTGCTCTCGCCTACGACGACTGCTGCCGCCGACGAATCCAATTCCCGTGCCCTCTTGGCACGACACGGTGCCGATACTTTGCCGCTCCTGTCTGCGACGGTCGCTGTTGCTGCTAAGTCCGAATCGTGTGCCTCTCGTGCAACGTAGGCTAGCGGCGCTTCGTCGAAACAAACGAGCGGGATGGTTACCAATTCGTCGACCTTCGCTTTCTGCGCTCGGGAACAGAAGTCGTCACCACTATGCCAAAGCGTCCGATCAGTGGTATAGGTGTTAGTTGGTTTGCTGCCTTGCCGATCCGTCCAGCCAGCGGATCGAGCCACCAAGAAGAGATGGTAAAAAAAAAAGCCCTGAAACAACAGTTTCGTGAGTCTCATAATGTTGCTTCGGTCGTTATAGCTTACTTCACGTAGAAGGCTTTCTTGTCTCGTTGGCCCAAGCCGATGTGGTTGTATTAAACGATGATCCTTTGAATTGTGGATCTACGGATGACACCATATTTTGTTTGATTTGCATATCACACGTGTTTGATTTGTTACCTATGGCTCGAAGTTTTCCTCTAGATCTGTATGCCGAATCGGCACGACCAAATCCACTGGTGTTTTTGATAAGGACCGGCGAATCGTCGAGCTACGGACAAAATGGCATATTGTATTCAGTATTATCAGAACACATGGTTGCATTTTTACCTGACTGGTACGGAATAGAATCTCCTCAATGATTTTGGCTTGGCGTATTTGTGCGTATACCAATCGTACGTCGATTTTAGCCGCGAACACTACTGATACTGCGACACTTGGCAACCGACTTTTTCTTAGCGAATAAAATCGCTTAATTCGGCACTACCGAATGAATTCTCGGCTGCCACGAGCACTTTCACTTTTCGTTCTGACTTCTCTGAGTCTTGTCTGCTGCGACACGGAAGTGAACTGAGCACGAGCCGGTTGGCAGAAATGATGACATGTTGACAAGAAAATTCGCTGGTGGTGATTATCGGCAAGTTGCTTTACGTTGCTTATCGAGTTCTTTTCGTGCTGATCGATCAATCGAGGGGTTGATTTTGGCGGCTCAAGAACTGCTGTTGCCAGTTCATGGTTTTACGCTCATGCGTTTATAGTACAGTTTCGTTTTTATCATACCAACACATATATTTTAATACTAAATGTAACACAACTCTACCGTAGCGGCAGAATTTTTCATAAATCGATGATCAAGAGATTTATGAAAAATTCCAAAATAAATTTACAAAGTTTAACTGGGTACTTGAGATGATGATTGGTCAGAGGTAATTCGGTCAATCCAAAACTGTTGAGCAGACCTCAACGTTATTTCCATTATCAAAGCATAATTTGCATGCCAGCCTTGGTAGCTTGCCAAATCTCTTAAAGCCTAACATTCGAACAGCATAATGTGTACGCAAGCCTTGGTTGCTTGCCAAATCTTTTACTCTATATTATCCAAAATCATAAGTAACTTTCACGCACAGCGCACCAGCGATTTCTGGTACAAAACATCGACCTCTCAAATCGTCTCTGACCAATATCCTTATTATGCTTCCAAGTTCTATATCAACGAATCAATTAATTAACGTTAGGCATTATTTTATATATACACATTATATCTATCTTTAAACTATTTACAAGGATTAAATTGGTTTGTATTGGTTAGTGCAAACTGCGAAAAGAAGCATTTCCGCAACTTAATCGTCATGAGTCCAAGTCAGCGGGTTTTTCCGCGCCCTGATTCGCGTTACTTTAGGATGAGAATGTCATGACGACCCGCAGTTGAATAACTTTTGGCCGCGCATTCGAATTTACCGGGTGCATATGAAAATTCCTGTTTGCACTAATCCAGAGTGCGGATGTGTCAGAATGTCAATCACGAGTTTTGTCGATTTGCGGATGTTACTACTGATGGCTCATGTTGGGTTGAGTGTTGCAGTCTCGTTTATCACTTTGAATTACAGGGTAGTACATCGCTGGTAGTGCCTTTTGGCTTGTGCGACTGATTGTACCATCGAGTATGTTTTCTGAGAGTTGTCCACAGGCTCTGCCTGCGTGCATAGCTGAACGGTTTCCAGTTTATCACGGTCTGGTAGCAGCATAACTGCGTAAAGCTTGGTTATGGTCAGTATTCTCCCGGTCTGGCTAACGGCATACGCGAGTGCGTATCGTGATCCAAGGTGGAGAGGTAGTCGTTAGGAAGTTATTGCTCGTCCAACCTTGGTCGAAAGCTCGATTTGTCCCGATCGGCAAACGGTGTTTTGTGGTGATTATCACATTGTTGGCAGGCTCTAGCTTGCTGACATAGCTATATACATTCCTCCTAATCGGCTTTAATGTCCTTGGCATGAAATCTGCCCTTCTTTCCGCTTAAAACATCCTCCAATAAATATAGGTTTGTTCCGAGGATTTCTTTGACGATGGCTGGTACGAACTTTGGCTCGAGTTTGCTGTTGATGTGATCTGCCTTAGACGAGAGTACGAATGATCGACGCCACACGATATCCCCAGTCTTGAAAGAAACTGATCTTGTGCGCAGATTATATCGTTGTTTGGATCGTTCGTGGAAGTTCTTTATTCTCTGGATGATAAGATGCTGTATCCGGCGTATAGTCGATAATCTTAGATCCTGTGCTACCTTGGGGTCATCCGGAGTGTTTAGATCCTGTTGTATATAGAGATCTGTATGCAGCAAAAGGTTTCGACCGAAGTTTGCTTCATGTGGGCTTATTCCTGTTGCTTCGTGTCTGGCTGTGTTGATTGCTGCTGTTATCGCTGACAGGTTTGCGTCCCATTCCTGATGGTTTCCGTCCAACAATGTCCGAACACAGGTGATTAAAACACGATTTACGCGTTCTGCGTTGTTGACCTGCGGACAATAATATGCAGTTTTCATATGTTCGATTTTATGTCGTGAAAGCCATGACCTGAACAGCAAGGATTCGAACTGTTTCCCGTTGTCAGATAGGATTATTCTTGGACGCGAAAATTTCAAGCACACTTCATTTTCTATAAACTCGACCATCTTCTGTGAGTCTGCCGTCCGCATTGGTTTGACGACGACGTACTTGCTAATCCAGTCTACTATTACCAACAAAACGGTGTTTCCTCGTTTGGAGCGCGTTAATGGTCCAACAAAATCCACAGATATCATCTCCCACGGCATCTTCGCCGGTTTTAGGTTTCCCATTTGTGGCATCATTCTTATCCCCGGTGCTTTACATGCTTTGCAAATACTGCAGCTCTTTACATAATCGCTGATTTCCTGTTGCATCCGCGGCCAATAGTAATGCGCTTGCAGCTTGTGCCAGGTTTTGTAGAATCCTAAGTGTGCAGCTGCTGGTTCGTCGTGATATCTGCGAATCAACTGTACTCTTTCTTTTGCCGGAACAACCTGCTTCCACTTGTGGCTAGTCGCTCCCACTTCATCCTTGTAGCGACAGTTCTTGAATAGCGTACCATTTGCTATACGAAAATCCGGATATCGATCACTTTCAGTTTTTACCATTTCTACGAGTTTATTGTACCACGAATCTTCTGTTTTCTCCACGGTGAATACTGCCTCAGCTACAGTCCTTGAAAGCGCATCTGGGACCACATTTATTGAGCCCTTTCTATAGCGAATCTCAAAATCGAACGCATTCAACCGTAATAGCCATCTGCTCATCAAAGCTGTGGGATTTTTCATCGATTTCAAGTAGCTAAGCGCTGCGTGATCACAGTATACTACGAATTTCACTCCTTCCACATATCCTCTGAACTTTTCGATCGCTCGTATTACCGCCAGACATTCACGCTCCGTGACCGAGTATTTCCTTTCCGACGTCGAAAGTTTCTGGGAGAAGTAGCTGATCGGATGCTCTTCTCCATCTATGAGCTGTGTCAGAACAGCACCTATGGCTGTGTCACTTGCATCACAAGCTATGGCGAACGGTTTGCTATAGTCCGGCATTGCGAGTACGGGCGCTGAGACTAAAGCTGATTTGAGTTTGAGGAATGCCTGCTCTGCTACGGGAGTCCATCTAAATTTTGTTTTGGCTCGTGTAAGATCCGTCAAAGGTGCTGCCAACTCTGAAAATCCCGCAATGAATCGCCGATACCAGTTACAGATGCCCAAAAAGCGCTGCACTTCCTTGCGTGTGGACGGTGTTGGAAACTGAACGATTGCTTCGATTTTTTCGTTATCCACCCGCCAACCTTGTTCGTCGATCACATAACCGAGGTATTTCATATTTTTTCTGCAGAACATTGATTTTTCCGAAGAGATCGTCAGATTTGCTTGCCGTAATCGACGAGCCACTTCTTCTAGCAGAGCGATATGCTCATCGAAGGTCTCGGTGCAGATAATTATGTCGTCTAGATAATGGAACACTGATGGTTCTAAATCGGCAAAGAGATGTGTCATGAGTCTTGCTAGGGCTTGGCTGGCTGTACATAGTCCGAACGGTACCACCTTAAACTGAAAATGACCTCTTGAAGGAACCGTGAAAGCCGTGAGGGGTCTAGACTCCCGATGGAGCGGTAGCTGCCAGAACGCATCTTTGAGATCGATCGATGAGATGTACTTGGTGCTTCGAAGGTTATTCGTGATTGATGCAATCTGCGGTATTGGGTAGCCTTCGTTCACCATAATGGAATTGAGATGGCGTGCATCTAAGCATACGCGGTATTGTCCGGTCTTCTTTTTAACAGCGACTAACGGATTATTCCATGGCGAGAATTGTGCCTCCTCGATAACGTCCAGAGAGATCATTCTGTCGATTTCCTTATTCACTTCCTGCAGAACGTATGGCGACATGGGATAATGACGCTGCTTGCGAGGTGGTGCATTTCCTACATCGATCCGATGCTCATACAACCTTGTGCGTCCAAGTTTACCTTCCTGTGCCTTCGGAAATTGGTGAATCATCTGGTCCAGTCGCTTTTTCTGGAAGATCGTCAATTGCTTCATGTTTTCAGTTTCTTCAGCCTCTTTGTTTTCCTCCACTTCTATTGAACAACACACAGCTTTTATCCCGAACATATTCCAAAAGTTCATTCCTAAGATGATGCAATCTGGGATTGACGGTATGAGCAGCACTGGAAGAACTTCGATGCGATTGTTGTATGCAATGGGAAGGTAGACAAAATTTGTAATGTTGTGTCTGGTGCCGTCTGCTGTCTTGATTCCACCCTGTACTGTACCCTTTTCTAGACTGAATTCTTCTACTATCTTGACGTTACTCCCACCAAGCAACGAGCAGTTTGCACCACTGTCTAAGAGAGCAGTTAGTTCTCTCCCTAGAACGGATATCAGTGCATGGGGGCGGTTGTCGTTATCGGGATTTATGATGATTGAGTTGATTGTTTCGAATCCTTCGGTGTTTGAGGGATACTTGAAGGTATGCGGAGAACTAATTCCCTCTATTGCTCGTTCCCCGCCGAGTAGTTTACCGCCTCTGAACGGCAAGTGAAACAGCTACGTAGGGAGTATCCCTTCCGTCCACATCTATAGCAAAACAAAATCGCCTGCGGCTTAGGACAATCCATAAATCTGTGACCTTCCTCGTCGCAGTTCCAGCAAAGCATGGCTGGGCGTTGAAGATTTGGTGTTTCTTGTCGTTGCTCCTGCAGGTTTTCTGCTTGCCCAGTTGTGACTTGTACTGGTAAACTGTACCTTTGACGGTCTCTAAGTGTTTCTTCCGTTGAGCTCCGTTGAGTCCCTGGTTGATATCTTTGGTAGTACTGTTGCTGTTGTTGTGGTTGGTTTCGCGGTCGTTCTCGTTGTGCCAAGGTTCTTGTTGCGATGAATTCTCTTTCCTGGAAGCGCGGTTGTTCATAGTTTCCACCAACTTGTTTGAACTTGCTTGCGAGATTGGATTGTTGATTCATGTATGGTGCCGCATTCTGCCTACTTTTTACAATATTCATCTTAAGTGCGTTGACCTGTTCGACCAGCTCATCAGTTTTATACTGCCAGCTATCTTCATCTCGTTCTTCCACTGTTTCCTGATGCGGAGCATTTCCCCCCTGATTGCAGTATTGTGTGGTCTCTTCTACCTCTACAGTGTGCACCCTGTTAAAGCGATGCGGCTGTTGTTGCAGTATTGGTGAAGGCTTATTGGCAGCTACCGGTGTGGCGAAGTTCGGTTCTAATAGCGCACTGTGTGGAATCGGAATTCGGCGTTGCCTACTCAATAGGAGCTTAGTCTCATCGAAGCCGGTGCAGACTTCCACTAAATCTTCGAGCGTCCGTGCTCTTGCTGCTGTTACGATCGCCGCATAGTCTTCATTCATGTTTTTCTTCACTAAGAACAGCTTATCCTCTTCTGTAATGGGGGGTTCTATGAAGCGAAACAGTGCGGAAATGTCACGATAATATTTTGCAAATGATTCATTGTTTCCTTGAAACCTGAAGGTAGCCTCAACCCGGAGAATCTGCGAATAACCAGCTGGCAAGAACTCTCTTCGGATCTCTCGCTTGAACGTATCCCACGTTAGTAGACGTTGCTGCGCTGTTGCGCGTGCGTACCAATCGAGGGCATCCTCCTGAAGCAGGTGCTTAATGGAGCTCAGCAGCGTCGCGTCACTCATTCCTTCTGATTTCGCGAAAGTCTCTACGCGATCTAAAAATATATTCAAGGAGGTAGTGTCTTTTTCCCCTCGAAATTTGAACGGCCAATTGTGCACGGCTTTTAACATTCGCCTTTCATCTGCTCGGTCTGCCGCAGGTCTGTCTCGACGAAGCAGCCGATCCAGTAAATCATCTCGCAGACGATTGTACTCGTCCCTTGGTTGTTCTGCCCGTAACTGCATATCCCTTGCTTGGGGATCTATCAACACGGTGTCTCTGGGCCTAGCACCCATGGCGTTCCAATCGCTTCTTTGCTGTTGATGAGGAGGTGTCGATGAACCTGTTTGCCTTTTGCTTCGTGTTTCCCAGGAACTCGACAACGGTGTTGCTCTTCCTCGTCCTCCGAATGATCTCCTTACTAGTAGTGGTGTATTGTTGTTATTCGGATTGCCATCAACCGCAACATTGGCGCCCAACTGAAAAACCACACATTAATACTAAATACTTACCGTTTAGCATATTGATTTGTTATTTTGAATTATTGGTTTGGTTTTGTGCTGGATTGCTTCAATAAGAACAATCTATTTTAACTTTCACTGTGCCTGTAAAACTTTTTTTGTAAGATTCAATCACTGAATTCAGTAGGCGTGTTTTGAATAGACGATTGAAACTCACAATATTATGAAATGTTAACTGTCTCGGTAAGAAGTTTTACAATGCTTTTACATAGATATCACGACTAATTAAAGGTGAAAAAATCGTAGTGACCTAACCATAACAGTGGCCCGACGCTAACGACATTACCCTAGTTTTGGACGTATCACAGTGGTCCGAATCAATGTAAGCTATCGTTACGCTGGCGCTGACAACGATACTGTCTGGAAAATGCCAACTATCTTTCAGAACATGGTCGATTTGTGATTTCATCCGGTTGGACGATCTCCAGGTGTACCGATGGTGAAGGTTGTGCTGGAAAAAGTACAACGTATGGTCATGCTCTTGGAGACGGCGAAGTCGACAATTTTTAGACCGTTTTCGTTCGTTTGCGGGTGTGCGCTAAACCGGCTAATCGCCGGTTTAAATTCCTCCTCCTAATCAACCTGAGTATTATAGTCCTTGATGATGATTTTGACATCATGTCTTGGCCAGCGGTCTTATTTGCGTTTCAACTGCGCGTACAATTCATCTTTGTCACCATCGGTACTGCCGAGATGAGGGCTGTGCACGTTAATTATGCTAATATTAAAGAATCAACCATTAATTCTTTATCTGCATATTCGGGGGCTATTCGCATGTTGCCCATCGCGATAAAAGCTGCACCCAGCGCGTATGTGCTGCCGCAGCTCTAGTAGATTGCGTAACAATCCGTATACGTAAGTATCATCATTCGTTTCCTAACAAGCCAGTCGTCGTATGTTCGAATCTCGGTTGGGAGGTACTGCTATAGAGTCAGTAGGATCGTTGCACTAGCCCCGTTATTGTCCTGTACTCTAATAACCGGCTGCGAAGTCTGTCGGGTCAAATTCTCAACAGGACGTTTATACCCATGGCTTTGTCATTCCTTTCCAGTATACCTCCTGCAGAGCTACGATATTAAATTTGCGACTCTTCACTTCTTCAGAAAGAACATGGATGCTTCCGAGGAAATTTAAAGACCGACCGTTCCATGTTCGGAATTGCCGATAGTTAGTTCGCTTTCGTCGTCTGGGTCTATAGCGATGGTTCCGATCCGAATTAAGCCTTATGCCGTTTCGCGTTCATCTTGCAAGATGTGAATACCAGATGAAATCCACTTAACTCTGTTTTCATTACAAAAGATCAGCAATCTATAAAGGAAAATTGAACATCAAAATTAATGGAAATTGAATAAAATATAATTGCTATAATTTGTCTTGATTTTCGATAAGATAATAGAATTTGAAGCCATTTCCACAATGGATCAGATTTCTCGATTTAACACTTTCCTTCTAATGAGCTTCATGCTTCCGCTTTGGCGTTTTTAAGCTGCGTGAGCGAGTAAAACGAGACCAAATACTTCTTGAGGATATGGCAAATAAGGAACCGACTTCTGGAAACAGCGTATTTTTTACAGATTCAACGGACACACGATCACAGCAATCCACGGAAAACGTATTTCGCACTAATACTAACAGAAGTACATGATTGTACATGTATTGTTTATATACATTGAGTTCACCGTAAACATCATTATGTGTAGAAAAATGTAAATCCCTATCCACATTTTCGCGCGCTTAACGGGAAACTAGCAGTCATTAAGTTTTCGTCGGAGAGCTCAATTTTGGAAGCAGTTTTTGGATCCAAAAGCGGGGTTCTGTTTGTAAAAATATAAATACTGCATTCTTCTTGCCAATCTGAACACAGCGAATACATTTTCATGAACAGAATTTTTGTTTCAAACAAAAAACTGCTTTTGAAATTGGCAGAATCGATGACTGCTAATTTCCCCTTAATGGAGGCTAGTGGGTACAAATTTTCGAAAACATTTAAATGTTTTTGGTAATTTTGCTAACGTACACTTGACCGTTTTACAACAATAATCAAGGGAGAAAATGTCAACTTGACATGAGCAGAGTTGCCAAAGGCATGCTAATTTTTTCCGAAGGTTGTATACCCACTAGCCACCATAAGATTTTGCAAGGTGACGTCACGAATGAACGCAATTCATCCATTTGACATCCACTCGTGGTTTTGTTTACTATTTGTTAGGCAAACACAATATGCATAAAAAAAATTTAAACGTTTTAAAAGCGTATTGTCCAGCAGTGTCGCCCTCTAAACTACTCGGAATGGCAGTTTTTGTGCTTTCTGACCTGCCGCAGACGCCCTTAACAATATTCACTTTAATCATTTTAACCCGCATTCTAAGTCGATGTAAACAAACCACTGATAGACGTCAAAAAAGCGAGGTTATGCTCGCCTGTGCAAAACCTTATTAGGCACGCGAAAAGGTGGATAAAGGTAAAGTTTGGACAACTGTCATCCAGATCTGCCAAATAGGCGCAACTTCAGTCAGTCAAACTTTATACTTTTATAGTTCTTTAGGAAAATTAAGTGCGGTTATACAAAATAGCCGTAGTTTTTTTTCCTAGTGGCATACGCTTTCGGATGGGCTCAGTATTTGTGGCTAATTACCGTTTTCGGAAACCCTACAGCGCTACAGCATATGTCTAGACAATGAACCGTACGTCTGTTTTGCGTGCCTAGTTTGCCAAGTCCTTCTTTGCAGACGACCAGAATATGTACATATGATAGTTAGTGTACAGCGTGGCTGACGGGACTTCGTACCGACAGACCGTAAAATTAAATAAATCATAAATGCGCCGTAACCCCCAAATAGAACCGGATTGTTCGCTTGGTTCCTTAGAGGGGAATAAAAAGAAACAAACTTTGAATCACAACAAATCGGCACAGCTAAAACAAATCCCGTCTCGCAAAATATGCCAAATTTGTGCGCTTCTGAGCGACGCTAATTCCTAAGTAAACACCAATATCCTGAAACCGCCGCAACTGTTTTGACACAAAACAGAGCTTTTCTTTCATGTGTCCCCCGCGACGAGACAGCGATCGTTGTCGTAGTCTACTCCGGATGGCAAGGCGCGCAACAAGTGTCAGACTATGGCCATTTGCTCCGTGGTTTACTCATCCTTCATCTCGCGGTTGCGGTTGGTATGAGAATGTTTTTGTATTGAAAAGCAATGAATCACATTTACCCATCATTTGTAAATTGTATTTCAGCAGCCATTTAAACTTTAGTTGAATTCTAATTTTGTTTAGGGGATAAAGAGATCGCATTGTGGTGTCAATCTAACCAGAACAGTACAAATCCTAAGCGTGATTCTGTTGTATTATAGTATTAAAAAATACGTTGTCGCGAACTTTATGTGCGCACGCATGTAACTTTTTTTGCGGTTAACGACTTCTCTTTTTGCGATTTGGTCTGATTGTGTTTCATAGAACAACAAAAAAAAAAAATGTGAGAAAAGAAAAAGGGAATATATTTGTTTCCGACCGAAGCGGCAGACATCTTCGCATAATTGAGACGATAAATTACGCCTGCTTCGCGTCTAGCGACTTAGCGACGCACTCCTGACAGTTTTTTTTACGATCTTTCGCCGTTAATAAAGGCGTCTATTAATAAAAGTCCCTTCGCTGATGATCGTCATCGTTGCATGATCACGAAGAATACGCTTCGGATTGCAGCATTGTGTTCGGGATGAATCATTTGATTTTTGTGCTTTTGACAGCTGTTTGCAACCTTTACCGTTTGCGGGGCGCCACCATCTGAAGTGAACAGAAGTGTGGGTATGCGTTGGCAGCTCTGGACTGTAGTGCTATGGATAACTGGCACCAAAGAATTTTTTCTATGTTGACAGGATCACGTATTGACCACTGGAGCGTTTGTTTCGACTTTCGACTAATTGGTGAAGATTAAATTATACACAATATGTTCTCTGAAAACATATTCATACTGCATTACTGTGACGACAAGAACTAGCCTACAATGTATGGTGCAGAATGCAATCGTTTTAATTAGTTTCATCCACAAGTTAATAGTCTTGTATATTCTGAGTAGATCCAATGGCATGCTTGAGCGCAACAGTTATGTTTTGCGATGAGGCTTGACTGGTTGAGCACTGTTTCGCTATGTGGGATGTTCAGTCAACACCGTCATTTCTTTTGAGTTGGTTATTCACGAATGTTTGATCACGTAATAAAAATCACAATCACTTTAGCCTCTTAGAATAATTCCGAGCCCAATTTAGATTACGGCAGTCCTACAGATATGGAAAATAGTGAGGAGTTTGTCTCCAGCTATTACTTTTCGGAAATTTTGTTACCATTATGATTGAACGTTTCATTTGAAATTTCAACCCACCCACGATGTTGGTGACATGGGGAGGAAAATGTTGTGCCATCCATTCATAAAACTAGTCGAAAAGCTCACTAGCTTAGTGACTGACCGTAATAATTTACATTCGACAATTTAGTACGTCCATCTTCTCGGGTAGCGTGCGGTCAACAACATCTTCGGCTTGCTAGTACGCCGCTGTGCGACATTATGTGAAATGTGTGAAAATATTTCTATCTGGTTTTGCGAGTATTTCAACAATTAGGCCCGCTGGGAACAAATGGTTTCGCTCAACAATCTTGCTTACGCGATTGCTTGGTGGATTAGCACGTTCTGCTAGTATGTATGGGACGATAGGTATGAACGGTGAAGCGCGGGGGTGGGAACGTTGCCAAAATGATAAATACATGTTGATGATCGCTACTCATCGGCAGCACGACCGACGCCAAAAACGTTTTAGCACGGTCTACGGCGGTGTACAGATAATCAGTTTCCGGCTCAATTTAGAGAAACAAAAAGCTACGACGCCAAAATACGGTCCATCCTCTAAGCAGCGTACAGTAACCATGTTTGGTGCAAACTGCCATCTTGTAATGAATGTGATGAAAATGTTAATCTTTCAAGCAAAGGCGTTGACTTTAAAGCGGCAATCAATGAAATATGGTTTGTTCAAACTCAATACTAGTATTGGTATGAAGTCGTTCTCTGGGAAAATTGGCAAAATTGTCTATTATATAACAAAGTAAATGTACAAAAATAGGTCACACAAAATTTGTTTAATCTTATTGTGACAGTTACTTATATCACCTGGTTCGCCTGTTGTTTCGCGACAATATGAATCCACTAACAAAGTTCCTCATCGTGTACCGTCATCAGACCATGTACCGGTTCTTCTGATCTGTCAGCACGGCTTCAGTCGAGCACACCTCTCGTAGCTGCCCCAACCAAGCGAGATTATGTCACGTAATCTATCAACGCTGACGAGACAAAGTGTTCCCCTGTTCATGACAGAAGCGTGATTAAAAATGTCCCGAATCTTAACACGAACTACGGATGGTTGAAACTTGAGAATACGTTTTTTCGAGGGCTAATTATCGCGGATTATCGTCACTAACCGTAGTTAGGGGGAGAGTAGTCTGGGGACGAAATAAGATTTTGTCTTTCTCGTCATCTGAATCGGACAATATATGCGGTGGTGCAGTTGCAATTCCGGCTTTGGACAAGATTGGACAGCAAAATAAGACGACGAGACGACAATACCGGCGGATCGTTGCGTGCTGACGACAAGTTCGGTGTGTTGCTATAATTGGGTGACACATGCTTAGAAAATTGATGAGGTGATACAAAAAAAAATTTTGTGTATTCGTGTTTTTGCAAATACATTTACAATAAAAAAACATCTAAATAATGATTGACGAGTGTTTCGCGTGCTGCTCTAGTATTTTTTGGCTTTCTGGTTTTTGCAATATTTTTACGTAGTTTCACAGCTATCATACTGCAAATGCAGTGCGACAGCGTAAGTACTGTGCTTTAAATGCTATTCCCTCCATCTCATCATGTGGGACTTCAGAAAATCTTTTAAAAAGACAAGTAATGAACGGAGCAAAGACACATGTCATCCATCTGGGTTGGCGACAAGCATCGAAACGAGAAATAGTGGAAAACGTTACCAAACTGACGAATTAGAAATGAATGACACAGACGGAAAATTACACACAGGAAGAATTCTCGCTCGCAGACGACGGCCGAAAAGTAGCAAAAATGGTGGGTGTACTGAAATCAAAATAAAACACAAACCGAACAAATTGTGCATCGGTCCGCACGGCGAGTTTATTTTCTCACTGGTACCTACCGGATGCTGAGGAGCGATGAAGCTCTCCACAGCCGTGAGTAGGGCACCAGCGCCGAGAGAGTGGACTTTTTTGCTGTCGTATTTTTCACAGTGTTCGAGGCCATGAACCTTGGCTTTGTAACGCTGTCTACAGTAATAAAATTTTTAGTATGATGTTAGTGTAATTAGAACTTTTTGCCTTGCTTCGCGAGACACAACTTCTGACATGCCAAAACCAAAACATTCTTTTTAGTTGAAGAGATTAGGTTTGGTGAATTGTCGTTTGGTTCTGGATTACGGGCAACATTGTAACCCACAACACCCGGGTTCGAATCAGATTATAATCTCAGATTATAGCTTGGTTCGACCCATGAACCTTCCAGCATTGGACAAAAGGTAGGAGTCAAAACAGCTATCAATACCCCCCCCCCCTCCCCCCGCTCCTCACCTTCGCTCTTTCCCCTATCATCCCTTCATCAATTGTAGAACTACCGTTTCAAAAATATAAAAGTAAAGCCGTCTTAGACGGCCTTACCCGTTAGAGGGTTAAAGGTTTCATACACAGGGTGCGTGACGAATTTTTGCAGTAAATTTCAAATAACAATTTCTCATGCTTACGAAACAATATTAAGATATATGTGGCAGCACTGAATAGCTTATACTGTTGGGTGTTAGATGTAAACAAACAGTGTTGGGCAAACTGAAAAATGTCGAAATAAGAAAATAATCGGTCAGTCATCGTTTTATTGCACGCTAAAGTAAGCATAAAGGAGATAGTTCGGTCGGTAAAAGTGTCGGAAAAAACAGTGTACTAGGGTAAGGAACGAGTTAAGCAGTGTTACCTATTTTAATCAGTTGAACATAAATGATCCGAAAATGCACTTTTTTTATTCATATTTTCAAAATCTTTTGATAGGATCATCTTCACAAATCACTTAACCATACATTTGATTCACACAAACACAATTTACTGGATTTCCGACAAGAAATATGATGAATTAAAAATTGTTGTCCAAAAACGTACATTTTTCAGCTGCTCTTCAGCAATCGCCACCTCGCTACTAACGAATTCATCAAATTTTCAGCACTGATTACAACCACTCTGAAAGTCAAGCACTCAATTGTCACATACCATATTAGTCAGTCTCTTTTTTTCTATTATCTAAGGCTTTGTCACTAGCCAAAAGTTTTATTATTTTCTAACAAAACTGAAAACAAATTCTGAACTGACGGAACCTGTTCACCAGTAGCAGCAGCTGCAGCACAACTGATGAACTATCGTGTTGCCAAGACACTTTTTCGGTTCTGGAAATAAGAATTTTAAGTTTGAAATTAACTGAAACCTCCTATGGTGAAAACGTGGTTCAATACTTTCAAGAGAAATGTATGTTCATAATTAATTTTTCTTTATTAAAAACAACACAAAAGACAGCTTTTTCAATAATTTTCGAAGATTTTCTCAGTGATTTAATGAAGCAACGATGTGTTTCAATGTTATTTGCTTTGACAACACTGTTCTAAAGTTAGATCGTGTGCACTTCTATGTTTGCCTCTTTTGTTCTCCCACCATCCTTATGAACAGCGAGTGAGACGTCAAACTCGCAGTTTCCCATAAGAACCAGAGATTAAAAGAGACGACGAATACCGTTTGCCGAACGGTGCGGTGAGTGTATGCCCCGATAAACAATTTAGACAGATGGCATTTTACGCATCTATGCCGATACGCTATGCCGATTACGCATCAGATGCCGATTAGTAGGTCGCGGATAGGAACGCGAAGTTACTGAATAGGGGGAAAAGTTCGAGGGATTTTTTAACGTGACGTAAAAAAATTCAGATTTCAGGATTGCTTAAAATAGCACCTTGCGGGTGAAAATGGGTTCGGTGTGTTCAAAATTAGTTCCGCCGCTCCAACTTTTAAAGCGAAAAATCAAAAGTTTAGCTCAACAATAGTGTCTTCCAATGGTAACAGCTTGAAGAACTAGAGATAGCAAGAAGATTGGTATGCTGATATTCCCCACTTAGTCAACCCATCGCTTGTAATAAGGTAAAACAATCAGTGACCCGCTTAGACTGCTTAAAACTAGTTCTTTACCCTATATAAAGAAGACTTGAGAAAGTGATAGGCTATCCTACACTCCTACTCGGAAGGCATACAGGTGCCGTTCCATTACCGCTAAACGGAACAGGGTAAAAAAAGTGGAAAGAATGATTAAAAAGAATCCAGCGAGCTCAATGAGGTCCATGACCCGGGAAATTGCGTGTTCGGACTTCTCAATCCGGCGAGTAATTGCCAAAAACCTTGGTTATAAGTCGTATGCGATACGCAGAGGCCAATTTATGAATACTGCAACCAAATCACGGCGATGGGAGAAACCTAAAAAACTTCTGAGTCTATTGAAGCATCCTTGTTATAATGATTCTGTCATCTTTTTCTCTGATGAAAAAACTTTAATCAGGATCAAAAGGTTAATTCCCAAGTAACAATTTGGGTTTGATTACACACTTATGACGGAATTTAAAACCAAAATTGGTCTTGAAGACCACCATAAGAATACAATAAAACTCACATTGTTACTTGGCTACTTGAGTATGGTATCAAAACACCATAATTTAGTCTAACGTACAACATTCCTTCGCTGAACACAATCTCTAGCCCTATGTATCCAATTTCTATGGCACCGTCTATTAAATCTAATTCGTTTGGTTATCTATTCATTTGGTTATTTTATTCATTTGGTTATTCCGCTTTGCTCCTGTTGTTCCGGGGGAATTCGTAGCAAATACCAGTTTTGGAGTTAGTACAGTAATAATATATGTAGTCACCGCTACCGCTCTCCAATTGCTTGGACACCGAGTACTCTCCGCCAGATCTCACTCCGTCTGCTCTAACCTATTCTTGCAACATGCCCTGCCCATCGTATCCGTCCAACTTTAGCCACCTTGTGGATAATGGATTCACCATAGAGCTGTTCGAGTTTATGGTTCATCTTCGTCCTCCATACTCCGTTCTCCTGTACGCCCCCGAAGAACGTTCTTAGCATTAGTCGTTCGAAAACTCCGAGTACTCGCAGGTCCTTCTCGAGCATTGTCCATGTTTCATGCCCGTAGAGAACAACCGGTCTAATAAGCGCCCAAGTAACCAGTAAGCACTAAACACTAGTCCTTTGACAACATTGTATAAGCATGCAGAACTATGATTAAAAGCTTATTTTTCTTTATATACTTCTGTAGAACTCACCTAATGCTAAAAAGGCGAAATAGCGGGTTATTAAAATGCTAGGCCACAAGCATTCAATAAACATTATTAGTGTTTATTTGAGGCTTAATCGAAACGTCATTTTGTCTACATTATCGACGTATCGAAAAAGTACCGACGGCATATCGTTTGATTGTTATGGAAAATAAAAATAGATTTGGTCGGGATTTAAAAAACTAAAAAAGCAACTACGGGGTGAAGTGGCTGTCAAATTCATACATTTTCGATGTCCCACGCATAGGTACCAAAATGTTGGACAGGAACCAAAAAATTTGCTGGGAATTCCCCTTTACCGAAGACCATTTGAAAGTTGCTCTCTTCACTCCTACATGAGAAAGAGATAGCAACACACCATGCCCTTGAAAAGCAAGCGATTTTATTGCAGCATCTCAAGGGGAGCAGGATAAACAGAACCATTTTTTGAAATACTGAATATTGTTACCACCTAGCTAGACAGGGGCTCGAACCGGGAGTTAGTCATGCAACCTCATTAGTTTCCTTGCACCTTTGCTATCTAAACCATAGTGGACGTGATTGAGTGAGTTGAAATTAGTCGTATTGAAATCTTGGTGATATTCCCCCTCTTATCATAGCTACTTGTCCTGCATTACCAATAGGGTAGAAAAAGACGGCATCCATTAGGTGGAAGAGGGCACGAATAGTGGCCGTAGAATAGCAAAATAAGAAGGTAAGTACAAGCCGTTTATCAACACTTACGGCTCGTTTTAATGCAATTGGCTAAATGCATTATATTGTTACGTTATATGCGCATATATTGCTGTCTTTAATGCTGTTTTACGTTAATGCTTCTATGGATCTACAATGTTAATATACGTTTTATAAGCATTAAGATTGCTAATATACAAAAGTTTGGCACTAGGGATGCAGAATTATTTCCAATATAAGGTTTTGGATTAATGCTTATGGTTACTAAGGCGTCTTGTACAGGGTCCACTTAGTACCGGGACTTAATCTGCTGAACCGTAATTGCTTGTGAAGTCCACAATAAGCACGACTTCCGTTGATAATACACCTCTGAATCTCGCGGCTGGTATCATTGTCCGCCGTTACCAGTGAGCTTGAATTTTATAAAGGTTTTATTGCGGTATTAATCATTACCTCTGGTTTTATTGTGGTATTGCGCAATACCAAGAGGATAAGAGTCTAAAAACACTTATAGCTAGCTATAAAACCACCATAAAACTGTTAATAAAGCAAATTTATTGTGGTTGCTTGATGCTTGGTTGGTTAAAACTGGTTGGCTGCACAACGTCTCTTATAAATTTGTGGCGTAGCAATACAAAATGGCGTACTAATCAAAATTGATTTTATCGCGGTTGCTTGTCAAACTGCAATAAATCTGTTAGTTTTATAGAGCTATTAAATCGGTAGCACCATGACCAAACAGTTTTTTTGCTGCTATGATGAAGAATACTAAGTTCAACACTAAAATCATCTTTTTATGCGAGGCCATATTGCCATATTCTAATAATTTGTTTTAGCTTGCAAAAAAATTCATTAAAACAAAGTGTTTTGCAGAAAGAAAGTTATTATCAATCGGTTTTCCTGTCAGAGGAAGCAACTAAAATAATTTTGCTAGAAATTGAGATTGACTAACTGAATATTTTTATTTTATTAAAGCAACCAGTTTTCGAAAATTGTAAAATTTCAGAGGCGCGTTGATTTTATCAATATGCACGATAAAATATAATGCGCACATGCTGCAAATGAACTAAGACTGCTAAAAATTCATTATTCTGTGGGATATTTTATTGTGATCGCTATAAATCAAATCGTTCAGATCTGTCAGATCAGTAAACTTTTCTACTCACGGATATATTTTCAAGTTGACAAAGCTGCCGAACTGATATTTAGTTTTTGCCAGAGCGAAAAGCGAAAAGCTTTATTGAATCATGGCGGTGGCTGTCAAGCAGCGAAAGCTTAATCGGTTTTATTGCTGCTTTCAGCAGAACGTGATACGAGTACTTGAGTTTATAACCTGATTCTTGTAGAGGTTATGAATAGTGATGCCCGTTAATCGATCGATTAATTCAACTAATCGAATAACACATGGAATATTCGAACAATTTTTAATCAAATACTGCCATCACGAGTGGTTGAATTAATCGAATAGTTCAATGAGTACGAATAATGCCCGAATAATGCTCGTTAATCGTTCATAATCGTTCGATTAACCGAATTAATCAAAGGATTATTCGAATATTTTTAACCACTGACCACTGACACGAATAGTTGAATTAATCGATTAGTCCAGACAATGCTCACCGACTAATCGGTAATCGAATAATTGAAAATTTCGGACATCACTAGTTATGAAAACATTCTGAAGAGTGGGCCACTTGGTCAGAAAGCGGTTTTATAGCGATCATCAGAAAGTTCTGGCGGAGCTCATAGTTTTATTAGCGGTTTTATGAAACGAACGTAATAAAATTTGGAATTGTTACTTGGGAAGTTTTCATCACTTAAATGCAAAACGTTAAGAAAATTTTGCAGAAAATTATTTCGTGAATTTTTGTTAATTTAATTAACAAAAATCCTATTTATGATAAAGTAGTCGGCTTCAAAATTGTCTATAAGTAGTTTGCATGCTATATATGAAGTTTTATACCTACTATTTTTTAACTGGCGTTCGTTTCACCATGAAAATCACAATTAAAGCCTCAAACTAACAAAATCTTCACGTAACAATATTATGTGCCTGATCTGATCATTTTACGACGCTGTCTGTCATAGGGTTAATAATAAAAATTAAATATTCTTGACTATTCGGTACAATTGCAACTCGATATCAAATTTGTTAAGTAATTTTTTTCTTAACCAAATACGACTTTCCTTGAAAGGTGTGCTTCTGACGGAAACGTAGTATTTAGTAAATAGCTGTTCTACGGTGCTGAAGTGAAGAGCATAACTTTGAGTATGAGATTATTTTAATAAGTTTGTGTTTTTTTCCGACACATTTACGTCAACCGTTCCGAGCCGAGTTGACCGCATTCTTCGCTGTCCATTTGTCATTCGTCAGGTTGTTTCAAACTCACTCTGAACTGTGGCCCTGTTGCAGAGGTAAATCGAACAAACACATGTGTCATGTCTAGCAACCATCAACTCTGCGTCTGCGAGAGAACACACAGAGTTCAGACATAAGTTGATCGGTGAAAATCACGCCCGCTCACAATGGTCGTTAGGGATCGTAAATCTGTAACTCTATGCCTTTTGTTTCTGACGGATACTTTTCCGTTAGTTGCGGAGAAAATGCTGGCAAGGGTTTTCCCTTCGTTTTGATTTTCCGCCGATGATCGCCCATGGCGTGACTGTGGAGGAGTCGGTAGTCGGTTCACTGCAACACACCGTGCCGTAACTAAATCAGTAGACCACAGCCGCTGTGGAAACGGGCGTTGCGCGTGAAAAACCCGAAACCCGATGAAACCGAATATATAAAATATAGAAAAAATGCAACGATGCAGATATTAAATCTACCACGGGGTTTTTATTACCCTGAAAAGAAAAAAAACAGACTAATGAAGTTCATAAAATTATCGTTTGATACGGAAGACTTTTCGGGATGGTTGCAACAGATTTTTAGGTGCGTTATGTCGTGGCCAGCAGGATGTGTGCTATATTTTGACAGATGTGAGCAATTCTTTACCGCAACCGTCAAAAGAACGGTAAGAAGAGGAATATCACATATGCACATGATCATGATGTTGGAATCACGCGATGGTGATTTTTTTCTGATTAGTCTTCATCGCAAGTTTCGAAGACTAGGAATCAAAGGCCGAAAGAAGCACCCGACGATGTAGACGGTGTATCATTTTTGGAGTTAATTAAATATTACGCATCGTAAACGTTTGCCAGCATCATGTTCCGCAACGCGACGGATAGACATGCTGTTGACATTCGATGCAACGCAGATGCAGTTTAAAATTTGAAGGAATTTTGAACCTGATGAACGCTACGGTTAGTTTTTCATATGGTATGACGTGTGCCAATCGTCGGACAAGCGCAATTGCATACGTACAAAATCCTCATTAGTATAAGATTATCCATCCTACCCCAGCCTCCTTTAATCGTAGTGCTATACGTGTTGGTTAATGAAAAACCATCGTACCGCTTCCTAAGCATTATGGTTGTATATGGTTCGTGTCGCATCGTGTCAAGAGGTAGGGCATCGTTCCTTTCGAGCATGTATGTTCAATTTAGCAATAATTATAAGATTTCGCCATCGTTTCCTGACCGAACGGTTGGGTAGTTGTCCATCTAGATATGGCCGTGCGCGGTGCTTCGAAGTCGAAGAGCACTCTCGTACCGTGCGCACAAGCACAAGCATGCCGCTCCTGTCAACGAACATGTCTGTCATAATTTTTGACAAGAAGGCTTCAAGCGGACTGCACTCATTATACGGTTGTTCTATGAGTATGCACTTTCACAGAAAGAATCAAATGGCAATTTGGTTTATACGTGTAGTTTGGCTACGCATCAGCTCATTAGAACTAGCATTTGCTATATTTAGCAAACAACAAACCAACTTTGGCGTGTATGATAATGCTAAATATTAGCTTCGGAAGATTTATAAGGTTATTGCTCCCTGTTTAGCACAGGCAGTTTTAATTCAAAAACATTGGTTTTTCGAGAAAAAAAACTTGAGAATATCAATTATTGAAAGTAAGTTTATTTAAATTTATTCTACCAATGACCTGTTTATAAGTCTGCCAAGATGCATTCAATCCTTTCTGCTCCGTTGCTTGTCTATTCTCGGGAATCCGCCAAACAGCTCTGACAGTTCTAGGAACATCAACCAGACAACCTTCGTCCGGACTCATTCCACTTCCTGCCAAACTACTGCACCAACCAACGCGACAAGGCCTAGGAGCATAGTTTCAGTAGAACAGCTACAGACATCCGCAACGAGAAGCGGCAGCGCAACGATATCGATGCAAAACCGACTAGCTCTGGAGATCTGCTTATGCGCTGAAATTGATTGGTTGTTTATCAAGACAGCGCAGTTAATTTAGGTTAATTGAACTGCGGGTCATCAGGGTTCGTGAAAACAAGGAACGTCCTCCCGCATGCACCCGTCTCGCCTAGTTCGAACGGTGCTCGGTAGCTGAGATTTTCCCGATGCAGCAGCTAAGGCGCGCCAGGCAACAGCAGCGTGATTCGGTAAATCATCCAGAAACCGGGCAATTTTTCTTAGGTGAATTACGAGCTTCCTAAGAACGGGACATTCCATTCCCTTCTCGGAAGCATCTAGTCTAGTCTGGCCTGTGCCCTCATGTATGGCAGGAAATGTGTGCAGATTGACAGATAGAATGTTTATACAAAGTTTTTCTTTATTGCCGCAATTTTGTCCAATCAAGTGGATGGCGGCAAGCGGCTCCGAAACGGAAGAGAAACGAGTTATGAATTGGAAGATAATCGAAAAGGAAGTCCCATAAAGGGAACCTTTCGGACGATTGCATATTCATTTATTTTCATTAGGAATTGCTTCTCTGCCGCTAAACAGCTCTGGAACAAGACTTTCTCGTTGCACTGGTAGCCAAAGTCGATTGCAACATACAAAGAAGCAGCAAGCGCTTTGAAGTTTGGGCCGACTTCCGTTAATAGTTTTCCCGCGTTTCCGGGTAAACACTGCAGGCGGCGTTTGTTGAACGCTCAAAATGTTTGTAAATATTCACGAAGTTAAAAAGGCTGCCAAACTATCGACGACGACGCTAATTGTTGGGATTCCAAAATGTCTGGCCTACCACATAAAGAAGGAGAGAGCTTAGCATCGTTCGAATACCACGCGAGAGTGATGGGAGGAAAATGTACAATTTTAGAACTGCCATAAATTATAACTTTTACCAGAACGCAACACTCGCACACACACACTCAGAAAACTTGCCTAATGACTGCGAGAGTAATTGAATGTCATTTCCGTTCCGCGAATCTCGGATCAAAATCATATGCTAGCACGCACTGCCACACTGATCTGTCGCACTCGCAGTTATGTAGTTCGGCACGCAGTGAACAGCACGCCGAAAGCTAATGAGAAGAAGATGTGTTCCGTGATCCAACTTATGAATGAACGGCCAAATCATACGCGATATTGGGAGCGTAAGGGAGGTACGGTTTCGGCTCGAATCTCGACAGTTTCGAGTGTATGTTGGTTTTACGCAACGAAAAGATAGCAGGTGCAGCAGCCTCCTTTCAATGGAGTAATTATTCAAACGGTACACAGAGAAACCTTGCGGTGACTTCTGCTGTTGGCCAGGGATAAGCTGGGTTGTGTTCCGATGATGAAGTATACAAAACGGAATGACGGATGGGACCAGCTAAGAGGGCGGCATGTGTCTGTTTGCAAGGCCCTCGCATTAGCTGAAGGTAGCTATTTGCTATTTATCCGGCATATAATCCTAAAAGAAATTGTCCAATGAATTGAAAAATACGCTGAACCTTACCCTGACCTTTTCTCGTTGATTGAGCCAAGTATAGATTGGTACTTTTGGCGCAGTTTAAAGGGTGTTCCACATCAAATTGCATCACGGAAGAAACGCTGTAGAAAATTACCCACTGGGAATTTTCTCTTGAAAATTTGGGAAGAAGTAGTTTAGAGTGTATTGTTTACACTGTATTTTTATCGCCGTCAGCTTTCAGGAAAAAATCAGGGTCAGGAAAAAATGGCGTCATCCGAAAAGCAACGTCGCGAATTTATTTTGCGCAAGCACCTGGAAAATCCTTAACTCTATAATGATGGATGATGAAGGCGGATTTTTGGCAGCTTCCGGGGATACTGTACTTCACCACCCAGCACAAGTTTGATGTTCCGGAGGAAGTAAGAATGCAGAAACTTTCATAGTTTGCCAAGAATACTTGATTTGGCCAAGAAATACATCATGTGGCAAATGGAGTGCCCAATTAGTGACTACCGGGACTGTAAACGGGCAGATCTATCTCAAGGAGTGTTTACAGAAGCGTCTGCTTCCTCTATTGAAGCAACACGAGGGCCCTGATCTTTATGCCGAAAGCAACACGAGGGCTTTATGTCACTATTCAAAGGATGTCCTGTAGAGTGGTACGAAATCAACGGGGTTACTTTGATCTTGAACCATTGAAAAAAGTGTTCATTTTATAATGCGGAGATTCCTTCTTGCATTCGCCCAGAATTGTTCTTCGATCGCAATTGAGGAACTTGGGGAGGGATGGCGGTTATCGGTACAACGTTTATCTTCAGCTGGCCCATTTTCTTCTGTGATCTCTTGGCATAATGGCTCGAGTTCACAATAGTACAAAAGATCACATGATCCTTCGCGTGATACTTCTTGATGAAGGCGGCAACTTCCAGCAGGCATTCCTTGTTCACAGCGGCCCTTCTCCTTCATCGGCAGCCACAGGAGGACCTTCTTTAGGAACTTGGAGTGGGAGATATCTTTCTTATATCGTCATCGCTCACCTCCATCGTGGACGTAAAGTACCCAGTCCCCTGCCTACCGTTATCGTCTAACGTATAGTTGTGTGGTAGATCATCATCCATCATGACCACGATGTTGCGCGTTGTCAGACAGATGTTTTTAACCAGTACCTTCAGCTGCTTCTTCCTGATGATTGCCTGCTGCTCATACATGTCCGGCCTCTACTGACGCTTCCGCATAAAAATATCATTTTGGACAGGTACTTCTTCACCGTTTTCCCGGTTACTCTTACCGCCCGAGGCCCGACCCAAGGCGTAAAATGATGAGATCACCTTGCTCTCCATCTTCCTTCTCAGTAGCTCTGCTCTCTACTGCACTTTACGGTCGCACAGCACCATCAAATGACCGGAACAAGGCTTTCGTTCGACGCCCTTACCTTTCTCTATAGGGGAGTGTGATAGCTTGTGGTTCGCCATCTCACAAGTAGGGTAAGATGGTGCAGAATGCACCGCTTAAGCAAAACATCATTTTGCAGAGCAACGGCGTGTTTGTTCCACGTTTTTCAACTTCTAGAAGACTTTGGGATCTTTTTTACACATATTCCTGGTGAAATTTCCTAACAAAAACCAGTATTTTTTGTTATTTTTGACGATTTTTGGCAAGAGTCAAAATCATTATGTGAGGCAGAACGCCAAAGCCCGTGGACAAAACGCACCCAGTTTGCGCGGCTAGGCGTTAAACGCAACCATAAAATTTACCATTCAATCACGTGTTATATAAACTCCTAAAACTAGGCTGGCACATTGGCGGAAGCGTTCGTTATAGCGTTTGTTGCAAACGCTTGTTTGCTGGGACATAATGGGTTCATATCTCAATAATTGGCAATAAAATTTAATCATCTACTTTTCTCCAACTGATGTGTGATAAAATATTGTAAGTTAAACAATGTACAATTAGGTTTAAGGCAAATTCTAAGTCCTATACAATACATGATATTGCTACATTTTTAATAAATAATCCGAAACAAAAGATGTACTGCAAATTAAAAATATTTTATAATGCAGTGATGCATTCTACCCCTGTTTTGTATTTTGAAGTTTTTTGCAATATATGTGAAAAATATGCATAGTTAATGCCGTTTTTGTGATGAATCATCGAGTATGATAGTATATCAATTAGATAGACTGTATTTATTATGAAATTTGCATACCGACTAGTGGTAAAAGCTTAAGACAAAACCGTGATTTTTTACATGTGGAATGAGATCGCGGATAATCGCTTGATTTTATTGGATGTGGCTATGTTTGATGCTTTTACATGCTACATAATTATGAATTAGCGTGTTTTACACCAAAATAAAATGCGCATTAATAATTTTACCAATTAATAGCATGGACCATTCCACCCCCTCCGGGTCTGGTCGGGCATTTTGGTTATTTCAATTATGAATTACATTCATATATGCTGGTTTTAGTAAGTTATCAGGGTTTGATTATTCGTATATGTTCATAATAATTTCACAAGACCCCGTCCATGTCTGTTTCGCTATCTGTTGCAGAATTATTTTCGTTCTGGTAGTTTTGTAAAAGTTTGTATGCTGCTGTTGGTCTTCGTAAAGGTAAAATCAATGGATCCGACGTCATATAAAAATAAAAATAACCAAAAGCGCGAGCTACGGATTTCAGTTCTAAAGAAAATATGCTGTATAAAGTATATGACAGTATGACAGACGGTTTTTAACCTAAAGTCAGTTATATCTTATTAATTAATGCATATAAAGCAAAACAGTTTTCAGCAAAAATATTCCTCTTTCATGTGCAAAATATTTTCTAGAACATCACATTGAGCTGTCTGTTGAAATAAACATGTTACAAGAAGAAATGTGATTTGAGGGGTCGTTTATAAACAAAGGTCTATTGCTGAAAATGGGTAAAAGGTAGAAGTTTCATATCTTCAGAAAAACTACTTGAAATTGGTTTATCTTTAATATTTTGAAACCAAAAAGGTGAAAGAAAGTTTACTCAAAAAGTATTAAGTATTCTTAATATGTTGTTAAAGTAACGCTTAAATATTGGACGACCCCTTCAAAATATGAATCAATTTTTTATTCAAAAAGTTGCCGAAGACCACATTGAGCTGAGACATGCTGTTTAACCGCAAATATTTTTGTCCCGAAATTTTAATTTCTGGCCCATAGTGCGATCTCAAGGTTTGCTGAAAATTCCACATTTTTTTAAATTGTCGAGCCCCTTGGCGAACGAGGGGTCTACTGTTTCGAGGTATTAAAAGTGCAATTCTTTTTTTTTAACCATTTTCAACCAATCAAGTACAAAAGTTCTAATATTTGAAGACCTCGTGTCAGTAGTGGCCCCGTTTCAACGAGAATTAGGGTATGTTGCTACATCGTCGTAATTGCCTATTCCCGTCCTATCCAACACAAATTATTCAAAATATCAGCATTTTTATGACACACAATGCAAAACTAGTTATTCCCTAATAATTTACTTTGTTGTCTATCATACGCGATCAATAAAAGTGAGCGGAGATCTATTTAAATGCTTTTTATCATTAAAGAAGTCCTACCAGCCAAATTTCCTACGTTTTTTCGTGCGACAAAGAAGACGATGTCGACTAATCGTTTTAATTTCCGTCATTCATAAATGAAAATAACTGACGCAAGGTATTGTCGTTATTTTACAGCCAGAAAAACTTGTCTGACCTGCAGAAATTTTGTAGAATAACATTTGTCATGCCGTCCTACACAAATCCATGCGCGTTAGCTTCGTAAACATTGTTGTGATTTTTAAATCAGACGATGAAAAATTTTGATGGACGGATTTTAAAACGGTACGACGAATTTTAGCAATAAAGTCAGTTGCGTAATTTCAATAATATGCTTTAATAGTCGCTTTTCAGTGATTTCAAAGTGCACAGATCGGAAGGTGAGTATGTTTTAGTCAAATCGGCACAAGAACTTTTGGAGTATTCATTAAAGCCATCCAACAAAAGATGAAAATTAGAATGCCTTTCCTTATTACGACGGGAATTAGAAAAAAAACCCTACTCAATCATATACAGAGAAGAAAAAAACAATGTGAATCAAATTCAGGCTGTTGGTATTTTCTACGTCGTTTTATTCGGCCCACGTCTTATCAGTTACCTCTGTTAGTTACAGAAAGCCCATATATCCTCATTAGGTTACACATAAGAGAAATAGTGCTTTCCCTCGTGACTTGCATTATTGAATATAAATGAATTAATAGTCGTTATTTCTTCGAACAATATGCGAGCAACGCGGTCAGATATGTATATGTATATGCTCTACAGCAACTGTAGACTACGGAGGTGTCAAGATACTCAAACCGCACCCCATTTTTGAATTAAAACAAAGAATTACCTTTATTTTTAATGGGATTCACCGTTTTGATTCAAAAATTAAGTGCGTTTTGAGTGTCTCGACGCCTCTCTAGTCAATAGTATAGCACAGACAAACAGACGAGACACTCGCGTTAATTCCATCGTCCATTCAAAAACCACTTATTTTTCAAAAAAGCATGTTTCGCAACATGGCCACACCGTGGCGCTCGAGTGTTGCTTCGAGTTTCCAGTATAAAACCATACAAATGTTCAAAACCTACAGTATAAAACCCTGCAAATGTAAAAAACGTACAGTATAAAACCCTGCAAATGTAAAAAACGTACAGTATAAAACCCTGCAAATACAAGCTACTCCGCAACATGCATAACGGAGGGCGCTAGTGTGCATGCAAAATGTGTAGGACGATGGTTTTTGAAGAATTTTCTTCTATGTGTCATGTCAGTTCGTCAGTGGTATAGTCTATATAGTAATATGCATACACTCAAAATAATATTCACGTCGAAATTACGTGAAAAGTTATGTGAATATTTTCCATTTAACTTTTCCCGTACTAGTTACGTGAATGCAACGGAGTTTGCATCAGTATGCGTGTAATTTCTTGGAAATCAGATAGATGGTATTGTATTTTCCAATCATGTTCAACTGGAAGTCACGTAACTCCCCGTAGAGAAATTTGTATGATTTTTCACGTGGAAAGAACGTGTGGATTATTTTGCGTGTAGAAATTCTAGTATTATTTCGCACACACTTACGTACAACTGCTGTGTACGTTCAGAAATTAAAACTGATTGTCACTTCATAAGTACTACTGGACGCAATATAGCGAGACTGACCAAAAAGAAGACTTGGTTCGAAACATTTTTAACACCTGCGATTGCGCGCACATTCCAGAATGAGAAAAAAGCGTCTGACCGTGACTTGAATTAATAAGATGACGATTTGTCTACTGTCTCGCCAGCTGGGGACGAGCTGGATGGAGCTGGTGACTGGAGACGCACCCCACTCCACCCGGCTGATGGCAACACTGAAAATCGGTCGTGTGTGCAAATATGATTGGCCAAGTAACGCACGCAGGTTCGCACAGTGAAGCAAATATACAACCGCCCACGTCAAGACACGGTATGAGATTGCGATTCCGAAACTGATGAAAGCAACCATTTCAATTTAATGTTTCAATCTGGCTGCTGTCTGCTAGCGCGCTCGTTTTGTACTCGGTCTACTCAAGAGGAAAATACCCTGGAACTGCAAACAGTGCAAATTGATCATTTCCAGATAAATAGCCTCTGTCTGAGTCATCGATGGATGATAGCTCTGGCGTCAATATTATCTTGCCTTCCTCCGAGATTTTCTTCGTTCCCCAAATGGTGAGGATAGAATCCGGCTTTCAAAAGCTTTCCCGACTAATATTTCTATTTACTGTGAGTGTAAATTAACCCTGAGTAATATTTACAGACTCCCTCATAGACCACACAGGCGAGATCATTCACACCGGCCAATACTACCGCACTGCCGCGAATCTCGCACCAAAACTTTCGAAATATTTATTTGTTTTTGGGTTAGGGCCATCCGATTTTCAATAAACTCCAATCGGACAAACGGGCAATAGAGTGGACTTACGATTGTCGTTTCCGGAAATGCTTTACTTAGTACGGGCTGGGACGATGGCATAGAAATAATGATTCCCGCCAGTGCCGTCTTTGGATAGCAATACGGTGTTCCACCCCTTTCCGGGATGAAATGCAATTGACAGCGGGTGCTGTAATAGTTTCTATATGCGATTGTACGTACTTCGACCGTTTGATTGGTCCAAAATGGAAAACAATTAGATATATTACCTAAACGATGAGTGCTTCCTGTTTGCGGCTCTTACATATGAGCTTGACAGTTGGAAATGCGGGCATGTGTCTTCTTGACTGACACCTGCTGATGCCAGTGGCAATGACGTTGATTTTGGGGGCAATTCATGTAGGCCAAAGAAAAGTTTATAAGTTCATTATAAGTAATAATTGATAGTACATAATAGAATGGAATTTGTGTAATTTATTTATATTTCATTTTAAAGTACCCAGCCAAATTTCCCGAGAAATGTTGCACCTCTCACATTTCCTTTTCGTTATGGAAAAATTAACTATACGCTTGAAAAAAACCAGATTACCGCACCATTTGCTACGTACCTCAGACGGCACATCAAAGCAATGCGGCATGTTATGATGTCCCTGCATAGCGTTATTTGTAATAAGAATAATTTTAATATATACAACTTGTGCTACAAAAATAAACGAAAGCCATGGTTCAAAAAAAGTGATTTAATCGGAATTGATTAATTTTCATTTACTGGTTGCTACGAAGTGAGCTTGAATATTTGAATAGCTTGTCACTTTTTATTGATATTTTTTAATTCCTTTTTAGGTTTTCTAGTTTGGGATTGTTATTTGAAACGATGGGAACCTCTCTAAATTCCATTTTTACTTTTAATTTACTTTGAATTCGATCTAACGTTGCAGCTTTGTTTATTAATCATTCATGTTGCTCTCTCAAATTTCAGGCAACAAGAGGCTTGTGAAGGAAACGGTTCCACTCAACTCTAAGCTGCTGATTAGGTGCAACTTCGATACACCTTCATGGTATAAGAATGGCAAACCCATCACATCGGATACCAGGAGAGCAAAGTCGTAAGTTTAAAATATTAATTTTTTTGATAATTTTGTGAACAGTTTATGCAGCACAAAAACTATTGCTTGCCCTTATAGCAGATAGAGGAAACGGCTTTTATGTACTGTTTTTTATTTTTCTTCGACATTCATCCAGGTGGAGATTGCTCTAATCTGTCTTATTTTCATTTAACTTTATTTAAAGCCCGTTGTTTGATAATTGCCCAAAATTTTTCAATGGGTCGAAACTCCGCACAATTTGGAGAGTTCATCTCTTTTGGCACAAAATCGACATCATTCGCTGCATACCACTCTAGCGCCACTTTACAGTAGTGACAGCTGGCTAAATCACGTCAGAATATAGCGTTATCCTTATGTTTACGAATGAATGCCCAGCTAGCACCAACTCGTATATCAATGTACGAAAACTACCGTAAATATCTCCTAACAAACTCGACATCGTAACTAAAGCTGGATAAAGTGGGATCAAGTTGATTTTTTTGTCGTATATAATGATAATGACTGGCATACATACGATTTTCAGCACAAAATCGTAGAGTAGTACGGAGCGACTCGCGCTTAATCGGATATTATCGTATATAAGGGTCATTCCACGGGAAATTTACAGTCAAAATTTTTTTTCTCTTCGGAATATTTTTTTTACGTTCTTTGTTTAAAAAAATCGACACGTATTTTTGTATTTCGATGTTACTGTTGGAATTCGTAAGATATGATTTTTTAAAGTATTGTTATCCGAAAAAATCACTATTTTTTAAATACTGATTGTAAACATAGTTTGTAATATCAAAAAATGACTTTCTACCAGATGTGTTCACTATTCCACAAGCTTTCAAAATTAGTATACTATACCTCCTCTCGTTTGTTTTTCAATAGTTAAATAGTGCATTTTTATAAACAATTGCAATTTTTTCAAAGTTGGAACTTTTTTTCTCGATTTTTTTTTATTTTAAAATATTTGTTCATCTCTCTCGAAGAAGTATGCAAAATTTGGAAATGGAGAAACTCTGGAAGTTATGAGTTTTTATGTCTCAGCGCGTGTGTTAATGTGAAGCGTAAACAACGTGTATCGCCTTCGACTGCACACATCCACCGGGTGCGGGGTCTGCCTTGGAGTCTACGGCCTCTTCCTGGTTCTCTGCTGAAAATAGTTTTGGCTAATCTTTCATCGGGCATTCTGGCCACGTGTCCAGCCCACCGCAGCCTGCCATATTGCACTACCTTCACTATATCAGCGTATTTGGCGTAATGGTATACTTGGTACAGCTCGTGATTCATGCGTTTGCGCCACACTCCATTTTCCATTTTGCCACCAAGTATAGATCGCAGAATTTTACGCTCAAAAACCCCAAGCACTCGCCGATAAGCTTCCTTTAGCGTCCATGATTCGTGTCCGTAAAGGGCCACCAGGAGGATTAGTGTTCTGTAGAGCGCCAGTTTTGTGCGAATTTGCAAATTACGGGACTTCAGCTGGCTACGTAATCCGTAGAAAGCCCGATTTGCGACTGCAACTCGTCGTTTGCCTTCGCGACTTGTTGTCATATGTAACGAGTGTACCAAGGTATATAAATTCCTCCACTACTTCATATCGTTCCCCATCTAACTCCACTTTGGCAGCAACACCACTTGGACTCCCACGTTCCCTACCAGCAACCATGTACTTCGTTTTGGCGGTATTAATGGTAAGTCCCAATCTCGCCGCTTCTCTTTTAAAGGGCCTGAAGGCCTCTTCCACTGCTCTACGGTTGATTCCGATGATTTAGACGTCACCCGCAAAATCAAGAAGCATGCGAGATTTCGTGATAATAGTTCCATTCCTTTCCACGTTTGCCCTTCGTAATGCACCTTCCAAGGCAATGTTGAATAGCAGGTTAGAGAGTGCATCACCTTGCTTCAGTCCATCCAACGTCACGAAAGCAGCTGAGGTCTCACTTGCTATTTTAACGCATGATTTGGATCCGTCCAGCGTCGCACCAATCAGCGTAACTAGTTTTGTCGGAAAACCATGTTCTAGCCTTATCTGCCACAGCTCATTTCGTTGAACTGAATCGTACGCCGCTTTAAAGTCCAGTAACAGATGGTTTGTCTGCAAGTTGTACTCCCGGAACTTGTCTAGCAACTGACGCAGGGTAAACATCTGATCCGTCATGGAGCGACCCTCACGAAAACCAGCTTGGTACTCGCCGACGAAGGACTCCGTTAACGGTCTCAGTCTGCAGAACAGGATACGGGAAAGCACCTTGTAGGCAGAATTGAGCAATGTAATTCCTCGATAGTTTTTACACTCCAGTCTTTGTCCCTTTTTGAAAATTGGGCAAATGAGGCCATCCAACCACTCCTCCGGTATTTGTTCTTCCTCCCAGATCCTGACAATGAACCGGTGGATTGCTTCGTACAGCCGCTCGCTCCCCGCTTTTAGAAGTTCAGCCGGGATACCGTCCTTCCCAGCAGCCTTACCGTTTTTCAGCTCACTGATTGCCTTTTTAACCTCCTCTTGTGTTGGTGGCTCCACAGCTTGACCATCGCTTACAATTCCTATCCTGTTCCTGCTGATCTCCGCATTTACCTCTCCATTCAACAGTGTCTGAAAGTGCTCTTTCCATCTGGCTGCCTCCGCCATTTTGTCGGTAAGCATCATTGCACATCACAGGCAAGGCAAAATTCCTGCATCTTACCGTTTTATAGAAACTCCGTGTGTCGTTGCTGGCGTATCGCTCCTCTGCGCCGGCGAGCACGTGCTCCTCCTTGTCGCGTTTCTTTAAACGATGGATTCTGTTTTCCGCAGCTCTAGTCTCTCTGTACCTCTCTCTGTTTTGACGCGTTGCCGCAGTAAGCATGCGACTCCTGGCCTGGTTCTTTTCATCATTCTTTCGAGCGAGTGACACTTTTAGTTGAAGAAACCTATTTACGACTGAAATAGGTTCTAAACAACTGCTTTACAACATCTGTGCTAGTAGGGCTTCTAGCCATATCCCGGATGCAAATGTTTGGATTGGACGTAACGCACCTCAATATCTTATTCCTCAGCCCACGGTCCCTGCCCCTAGTCCCGGTTTTCTTGAAACTTTTTTGCCGTCCTTCCAAACCTAGATTGTCTTTATAATCCTTCAGAACATTACATACTGATTTTAGCATTTTTAGCGCTTTAGCCAACTTTAATGCAGACCACTCTGGATTTTCCAGGTGTTTGTACAAGATTTTTTTTACGTCGTTCGAGTTCTATTATGTATTGCTCCGCAACGTCGTGGAATATTTGGGCGAAATTTGCACCAGTTTTTCTTCATAAACATGTTAACAAAGTTATGTCAAATGGTTCCAGCTCCTACCACAAGGAGCATGCCGGTGACTCACAAGGGGCTTCCAATTTTACTTTTAGCCAACCTTTAATGTATGTTTTATTGTTTAGTTTTCTTTAGTTTTTTTATATTTTTGACGCATAACAATTGTGAAGATTATCATATTCAGCTAATCATCACTTTTAATATCAGTAAAGTCTGTTTTATTTAAAATTTGGTTGCACAAAATTTGTAAAAATATATTTTTAAAGGTTTTTAATAAGTGTTTAGGAAAATATGCAGGAAAGATTATTCCAATGGATACAGAGTCTGCCTCGAAGTTGACGGTCTCTATCGGATTCTCTACTGAATATTGTTTTTGCTGGTCTCTAATTCGGCATCCTTGCTACGTGGTCAGCCCATTGTAGTCTGCCGTGTTTTATTCGCGTCACAACATCCGTTTCATTGTATACATAGTACATTTCGTGGTTCATCCGCCTGCGTCACACTTCATCTTCCAATATGCCGCCATGAATTGATCGCAGCATACTTACTTAGGAACTTATCCTGGCTCGCTATCCCTCAGGATTTGACCTGCAATATAATGTTTCGCCAACTCACTCGGTCCATGGGTGTGCGTCTCCAATTTCTCGACTGTCCCACACACTTTCCTGCTCCACTTGGTCTAACCATCGAGGTTACTACGCACCTCTGCGTCTGGTACCAACCGGATTCGAGGCGAAACCCATTTTTGCGAGGTTGTTGTCAGGCATTCTCACATGTCCCGCCCATTTTTACCTTCCAGCTTTAGCAACTTTCTGGATACTAGGTTCGCCGAAGAGCTATACGCCACCTTGTGGTTCATCCTTCTCCTCCATACACCGTTCTCACATACACCGCCAAAGATAGTTTTAAGTACACGACGTTCAAAAACGGCCAGTGCTTTCAAGTCCCCATTGAGCAGTAAAGGACTACCCGTCTTATTAACGTTTTGTATATAATACATTTGGAACGAGTGTGAAGCTTACCAGACCTTAGGGTCTTGTGGAGTCCATAGTAAGAACGATTTCCGGTAGGAATGCGTTTGGGTATTTCTTTGCTGCAGTTGTTATCCGACGTCATCAATGAGCCGAGGGTTACAAGTTCTTCCACCACCTCGAACTCGTCCCCGTCGACTATCACACTATTGCCTCTATGAGCTCGATCGCGCTCGGTTCCTCCTGCTAACAGATATTTGGTTTCGAACGTATTCACCACTAATCCAACCTTTACTGCTTTACGTTGCACTTCGGTATACTGCTCGGCAGCCGCCTGGAACGTCCTTCCGACAATGTCCACATCGTCAACGAAAGAGATAAAATGGCTGGATTTGTTGAAGATCGTGCCAGCATGTTTCATAACACCTTCTAGCGCGATGTTGAATAAGAGACAGGAAATACCGTTGCCTTGTCGAAGTCCCCTGCATGTTTCAAACGGGCTTGATAACGCGCCCGAAATCCCCACACAGCACCGAACACCATCCATCGTGGTCTTAGTCAGTCTAGTCAGGGGTGACATTGCGCATCTCGTTTCGAGTGATTTTGGTTCGTTTCGAGTGATTTTGGTTCGTTTCGACCACGTTAAACAAATGGGCGTCTCGAACCAAAATCACTCGAAACGAGATGCGCAATGTCACCCCAGCTTCCCAGAAAAGCCGTTTTCGTCCATAATTTTCCATAGTTCTTCACGGTCGATAGTATCGTAGGAGGCCTTGAAATCTCCACGACCGATAATGGCGACTATTGAGCACAAGTGGGCACAATCTTTTGACATTCATTGCAGGAGCGTCGAGTTCGCCCTGACGGAGTTACTATGCAAACATCGATGATTGTTTGTTGTTTGAGTGTAAAAATGTAAACATTGTTTAATTTTGCAGATCAGCTGAAGAGGAACATAACTGAACGGATTCAAACTTTTGTAGTGGTTTGCGGCCATAATTTCCTGAAAGCACCGGCTCAGGATACTTTTTACAATCGTGCGAATTAAACATTCGAGTGCAGTCAGAGGCAAACATTAACTTCATATTGGTCGAACCGTTGACAAGTTTGCTCTCGAACAGCGTCTCGTCTTGATAAGAAACTTTCCGTTGTGTATTTGGCCATTCTCCCTGAAATGTCCGAAAACTGCGAAGCCATAATCCGTAAAACTTCGTATCCGTTCAATTATGTTGAAGCTCTTCAGCTGATCTGCAAAATTAAACAATGTTTACATTTTTACACTCAAACAACAAACAATCATCGATGTTTCCATAGTCCGTCAGGGCGGAACATTCGCCATGGCGGACGAAAACATAACTACCTTCCATAGGAAATTTATCAAACTCAATTAGCTGTGTAAGTTTTTTTTATCACCAATTACCATCCGAAAAAAAGTCCATTTTTTAAGGTGAAACTGTATTGAATTATAACATGGCCGGAAAAATGGCGTCCATGTGGGGATATGGGTGTCATCAATCTGGCCATGTATGCAATACCGTTTCACCTTAATGCATATGTTATGTTTGGATTTATGTCCGTGTTTTCATGCGATCAAAAATATAGATCGAATCCTTTCTTCATTTTCCGTTACAATAAGGATGTCGGGTACAAAGACTCAGCCAAATGAAAATCCCAAAAATCATTTGCGCGAATAACAGAAATTAAAGGTTAATTTTGTATAGATCCCAACAATCTAGTGTTACCTCAAAAATGGCTTGAAAGTCTCGAAATAAACATGTAAAAGCAACGGTTTCCGAGCATCTAGGTAATAGTTTTCTGTTACTGCACTCAATTTGAGTTCTGTTCCGTAAACCGTTCGGAATTGCTTCACGTGACCAACACATGCTATCAAGTTAGACTCGACAGTAAATCATAAAAGAAATCTGTAGCACGCTGCCAGATGTACCTATAGTATGTTTACATGTTGGGGTGTTATTTTTTCAAAGAGTAAAAATTATCTGAAACTGTTTAATTTCACTGAAAGGCCAAATAAACAGTTTATGTTCAATAATTTCGTCAGTGAGAACTGGGAGTCTACCATTGACCAATGCTACTGAATCAATTCTCTGTCATTCGATGCATCCAGTGCAAGAAGCGGATAATTACACGGGGAGAACAAAATGCTAATGTATACGACTAGCCAGAGCTAATACGAACATCTTTGCGGGGAATGCACTTTGCTGCAGCAACGAACCATCAATTTGTAATCCATTAAAAGCAATTACCACTACCGCACGCCCTAAGGCAATGAATCTCGGCAAATGTCTAGACCCATGCAACAATCGCAACAACGAGCAGCAACAAAAACAACCAAAGTAAGCACAAGCCAGCCAGGAAGCAAACCCATGTCTATAGGGCAGTGCATAGTCATTCGTTTGTTTGTAAAGTTCAAAACTGTCAAATGGAGGCGCGCAATTCGATTGTCGATCGTCGCATTAAGAAAATAACTTTGTAATCGTCAACAATTCTTGATACTTTTTGGTCTCCAACTTCTGTTGAAATATTCATTCCAATGACAATTGGAATTTGGTGGACACGACACACTACGCGACGCGACGCGTCGCGTCGGAGGGGGCTGAGGTATGTACATCAAACATGAGTACGTTAAAAGCGTATTAATTTGTCGTACCAAACCAACAATGTCACGCTCAGTTCCCAGTACTATCACAGATGATCAGCCTGTCAAACATTCCGGCTTGAAATAAGTCCGTAAGCTAATTTGATTGTTACATATCGTTATGTTGTTTGGTAGCTTTTGTTCGATTGTCAAACCACATTAACCGTCTGCTGTGTGGCATTAGAATTCATGACGGACCCTGTATACTTAGGGGATTTTAAATTCCGATATATCTCCTCGTCTCGTTCGAGTTCGTTTGATCGGTACCCAAATTGAATCGAAAACATTCCGCTGGTTGGCTGCTGAATTTTGATTCGTCAGAATCGCAGATGGATGTGAAAATACTGCAGATCTTTTCTCCTCGGTGATGAAGTGGGTTTAAGTACATTTCAGCTGTCAGAAAGGGTACCTATTTCACGCTGCGTGCAATTTCAACAGCTCCATGAAATTACTCCCCCATAACTGCATGACTGGTAAACGGAGCAGTAAAAATAATTCCTGCATAGCCGACTTGCGCTGGCAGTCTAAAAATAAAGGAAGCATAACACTTTCTGAAATGTTTACAAAATCTAAAACAACACATTCGTGGAAAGAAAAGCAGTCCAGTCTGAGGGAAAACCGCGGTGAGAAAATCAGATTTTAGCAGGATATATTTTTTAAGCTAGCAGATGCTGCACTTTTTGAGTTTAAAATTGATTACAACAATATCGTGCATTTACCGTACAAAGCAATTGTGTTGCTAAGTTAACGGATCAAACTATCAATGGATGAAAAATCTTTACTGCCAATTCTCGTCCCAGAAAACCTTGAGCAGTTCAAGGCACTGGCAGCTTGAAACAGTTCTGCACACAATTATGCTGTACGATACATCTGCTTTTCTCGACGTCTGCGGTACTCCGCAGTTTATCCATAAGTAGCAGGAAAAACGAAAGAAAAACAGCAGTCTACCGTGCTTTCATTCAATGATGGAATAATAAACATATCGGAGAAGTGACTTATTTTTCGAACTTATACTGTTTTCAAAGTGATAACTCAGCGGGTGCAACGGGAATGAAAATGAGTGAACCGAACATATGCTCCTTTACCCTACTGCTGTAAGAAGGGAAACTGATCTCGTCACGATGCACGTGTCTAGTCCCGTTCGACAACATCATCCGGTCGTACCAGTCGGAACCAGGCAGTAAGGTATCTCTACCCGTACGTACATATATGTTTTGATGTTTTGAGGGATTCCGGACAAATGATCTGCTGAGCGAGTGGATCAAAAGTTTGTGATGCTTCGAGCTCAAAGACGGCCGGAAAGATCAACGCTTTGGTGTACTATAAAGTTGCAATTTATTGCTCGAGTATAACGCACTGCCTGTGGGTGGATCAGAAGCAAAGCAAGCCTGACAGACCCTCCATATTCTGGCTGAAAGAGGGTGCATCGAAACTAACTAGGAGCTGATGGAGATATTGACACTTATGCTGATGGAAAGTCGTTCAACTAATACCGTACGTCCGTTTGCTTTTGTGTTAAGGTTATTGTTATGTAGATAATGATAGGTGTAAACATTATGTGAGTTATGTATTCTATTTTCGAGTTTAGCTTAATTTATGTGTGAAGTAGTATTTATTTCGATCGTTGATATTAATTACATAATGTGTCAATGCTAAAACTATAACATAAATCCTTATTTCAGTTTGGTTGTCATTGCTATCCTGCTGATCCACCAGTTTGGCACTTCGACGGAGGCATTCTTTTTTTATATAGTTGGCCGTCGTTGATGGCTCCGGTCATTATGTACAGCTTCCAGAATTTGCCGCACCCACAGATCACCTGCAACATCAAATACTTTTTAGCAAATTTGCTGACCTTCTTCTACCGAAACTTCACCGGAACATCCAGACGGGACTTGCCTATGGAAAATTTTTGGCCGCAACGACTCGTCGTCCATCGCGACGAATTTCGGCTGCACCAACCACTCCCGCCGCCACAGCTTCCTTGGGCGGGATTTGATCACCGTACTCTGTTTATCGATTCGGTTAGGCACCTTCCTGACCTTGAAGACATAAAGTTTGGCCCGCTCCATTCCCAAGAAACATTTATGCACTGATTAAATATTTTAGCAGCCATTATTATTCAGCCATAGCTGAATATACATCGAATAAAATTTATGTAAACAATTCTACAATACTTATTATATAATATGAATATGAATATATGGTACTACCACCTGCCTTAGCAGAACATCCGAGCCTATCATGTCAAAAAGAGTTGAACATATTCAACGATTGGTCATGCTTCCCAACTATTGTATGAAGGGCCAAAAGGGAATTGGTCGATAAGCAACATCACTTACACGTACCAGGGATTTAGAGAATCTCCTTCCAAGGGCTAAGTCACCTGAGTCAATCGTTGAATAAACCGTCTCAATGCAGAATGACTCCAGCAGGTGGGGAGAAGAGCCCGCTCATTATCCACGATGTGTTGTTAATCGGGCCAAGATTAACCCTAGAAAGTTGACTGTTTCACTCTCCCTAGGCCCACCGCTTCAAACAAGTGCTCTGATGGTCCCTCCCTCTTCCCGATTCTAGTTTATTTATGAAATGTGGTATATATGGGTAAAAATAGAACAATCTCACCAGCACTCCTTCGAATGGAATAGAGATGCGTCCTTTTAGTTTCCATAAATGCTTCTAATAATTAATTTAATTTTTCTTCTGGTATCCAATATCCATGTGCAGTATTAACACTCGTATTGGTCAAAGTTTTCACTATAAAGCAGTAAATGCTTCATAAGCTAAAACGACAAAAATAATTAAAATAACTTATATTATGCTTACCAGATCGTGTGGCTCCACCGTCTGCCCAAAACCTCGATTATGAGATCAGGCAGCCGGGAACCACACAGTATTGCACCTCCTAGCTTAGCTACTCAATAGAGCATTACCGGGTATGGCCACGTGGAGGCGCTAGGTAGGGGCTTGGGATAGCTAGAGCTATATTGGACGCTCCTCATTTGCCTTCCCCATTTCATACCCAAACAATTCCACAATACTTATTCAGCCGAAATTGGAGAACTTATACAACTTATTTCGTTTGATGCAGAAAAAACACATGTTAAGCAGTTATATCGCCCTTTATATAACCTCTGTGCGCCTTGTTTCCCGCTTTGCCCAAATTGGTTATTTAAAAACGCGCAAAAGCCTCTATTAAGCTTCATTACAGCTTCAAAGCAGCTATTAGCAAGCCTGAAGCTTAACTTAGATGTTTAAGAGCTGAAAAAAGGTTTTATTTCTAAAACTAAACCATAGTTCAGCCACAGATAGAATAAATTCAGCTAAAAACGTTTGATCAGGTTGAAATTGTCACTTGGGTAACTGCTGTCAAAGCTGCAATGGAGCTTAATAGAGACTTTTACGTGTTTTAAATGACTAATTTGCGCAATGCTGTCAATTGTATTTTTAGAACGAGAAGTAGTTTTGCAATGCTTTTTCAGTCGCTTAATCAACGTCTCATCAACCTTTATGCAGCCAAAAAAAATCTATTTTTAAATTTAAAAACAAATGGAACGCGTCATATTTATTTTGCTATGGCGTCGTATGCAATATTTTAAATTTCGAATAACTTGAATTCGTATATGCAAGCTAATTAAAAATGCATGTCATCATCTTTCGGGAATTGAACCGCCAGCTTCTGATTCATAAGCACTCACCGTATGATCCGCCCATTCTGCATCTGCAGAACAGACAGTGAAAATAGCTTTACACTTGAAGCAGTCGATAATGTCGATAACTGACATATATTTTTGCTGACAGTTGAATTGCGAAATTCTATGTGAACCGAATGAAAGCTTGGTATTAGTTTGTAAAGCCACTTTAACACCCTTAACCAGCTTTAACGTAGTTTGAAAACTGTGAGCTTAATGAAAGCCTCTACTGGTTTATAAAGCCACTTTAACACCTTTAAGTAACCGTAAACCGGTTTGATGTTTATGGCTGTTTAGAAGCGGATTGTTTAGCAGAAAAATCCGCTATTAAGCTTGTTTATTAGCTTTGGAGGAAGGCTGATTTGGAAAAACTTAAAGTAGCTTAAACGTCGCTTGGTCAAACACCATTTGAGTGCTTACTTTATGCAGCTTGGATCGCCTAAACCAACTCGTAAACAGCAATTGCTCTCGCTGTTTACGAGTTGGTTCAAAACGATCCAGTGTACAAGATTTTTCGAAAACAGACACTGATGAAGCCTGCAAGTCGTAGGCGAAATAGATATCTGTCACGAATAAATATAAATAGCAGAATTTAATTGGAAAGTTTTTAATTTCAGAAGATGGCGGCTCAATTCCCGAAAGATGACGACATGCATTTATAATTAGCTTGCATATACGAATTCAAGTTATTCGAAATTTTAAATATAGCATACGACGCCACAGCAAATTAAAAATGACGCGTTCTATTTTTTTTTCATTTAAAAATAAATTATTTTTTTTGCTGCATGAAAGTTGATGAGACGTTGATTAAGCGATTGAAAAGCATTGCAAAACTATTTCTCGTTCTAAAAATAGAATTGACAGTATTTCGCAAATTGGTTATTTAAAACACGCAAAAGCCTCTATTAAGCTCCATTGCAGCTTTGAAAGTAGCTACCCAAGTGACAATTTCAGGCTGATCAAACGATTTTATAGCTGACTTTATTCAACCTGTGGCTGAACTATGGTTCAGTTTTAGAAATAAAAACCTTTTTTCAGCTCGTAGACATGTAAATTTGGTGTTTTATCAAGCTTCGGGCTTGCTAATAGCTGCTTTTGAAGCTGCAATGAATCTTAATAGAGGCTTTTGCGCATTTTTAAATAACCAATTCGCGCAAAGTTGGAAACAAGGCGCACAGAGGTTATATAAAGGGTGATATAATTGCTTAACAAGTGTTTTTTCTGCCTCAAAGGAAATAGGTTGTATAAGTTCTCCAATTTTGGGTGAATAAGTATTGTAGAATTGTTTACATAAATTTTATTCGATGCATATTCAGCTATGGCTGAATAATAATGGCTGCTGAAATGTTTAATCAGCACATAAATGTTTCGTTGGAGGGTTGTTGAGACGATAAATCGTTTATTCAGCTAGTATAACACAATAATTGAAAATATTGATGGGTTGTGGAGAGGTTGAAAATGCACCTATTCTACTTGTGACACTATTATGTGAAGCAGCTGATTAACAGCACATTCACTGATTGCTTAAACACTTATAGAATACAGAGGCCTTTGCTTAACTTTATTCAGCGTCTGCCACCTGTGTTCAGAGTGAAATCAGCTGTACCCAAATCAGTAGCATTTTAATTCAGCTTCGGTGTTTGTTGGGTTGTTTGCTGGACGAACCAGACGGAAAAATTGACCGTCTTGGCTACGAACGGAATCTAAAGGTTCGGATTATGCTTGAAGTAATCCTTCACCTTCCTTGCCTTCTTCGCTTTTCTTCCATTGCGAGCTTCCGCTGCGTCGTCTGGGTCTCCTAGAACGATTTTACCACACGGGACACTGTCGAGTGGTCGAATCCCAACTGTTTCTACTTGTGAGACTAGCTTGGATTTTCCACAACTTCTCATAGTTTTATGTCGAAGCACTTCTTGCTGAGAAGCCATCAATCACTTGACAGATTGTGACGAAATTTTGGACATGTAAACATTACACTCTAAACTAGTTTTACCCAAAGTTTCATCAATTTTTACCAATGCCTAAAAAGTTTTAAACAAAAAAACGTTTTTCGAGTAGAGTCTTTAAGAGGACAAATATAAACGACATACTTATAATGATGATGCAGACTATGCTATGGTACTATGGCACTATGCTCTCTGTTGCTCGATACAACACAAAATTTTCATTCATTGCAAAATCATTTCGCATAAATCAATCATTCTCGTTCTCAAATTTTTCATTTTTCCCTTTTGTCTCCGTCCAACAGATTGAAATTCAACGCTATCAAAAAGACCGACGCCGGTTACTACTCCTGCGGTTCCGAGTTTAGCGAATGGTCCAACCTGACTCTGTCAGTGTTCAGCCAGCATGAAACGGTCGATCACTATCAGAGCGACTCGCCGGGAAGCGGAGCTGGACAGACAGGTACAATTCCTGCCCGTATGGCTAATCTGGAGAAGAAGAGTCTGCACCTGCCGGGAGCGGTCGCTCCAACGCCGCAAACCGTCACGGCTCGCAGCACATCACTAGATATCGTTGTGAACAACGATTTGCTCGAAGGACCTCCGGAGTTTACCGTTGGTAGCAAAGATCATGTGATGAGTGTCTCGCGGAGGGCTGGTGAAAACTACAAACTCAAGTGTGAAGTGGCCGGCGAGCCAAAGTTTCGAATCAGCTGGTTCAAAGACGAAAGAATGGTAAATACCAAAATCGGAAACAAATCTAGTGTACTTTTGCAATCGTTAGATCCGGAGGATAGTGGTATTTACGTGTGTAAAGCGTGCAATGTCAACGGAATGCAGTGTGTCAATTCGACGACGAAGCTAGAAGTGATTGACAACCAAGAAGAGCCTTACGATCAGTATAATAAAATGGAAAGCCATTCTCAGCTTTCCGACAGTGAAGAACCGGATAGTCCAGACTACGTGGAAGATGATCGCCACTACCAGGATTACGACGAAACGGATGACGAGGAAGAAAACGAAGAAGATACCGCTGCAAGTGACGGTGCAGACCAGCAAGTCAATCCAGCGGGGGAAACAACGGAGAACTTGCCTGCTGCAGCAGGACCGGAAGGTGAAATGAGACCTGGACCACCATTTTTCACCAAACGAGAACACATGGTCGGTCTGATGCCGAAACCTTCCGGCAATATGGTGCGTCTACGATGCCCTGCGCACGGCAACCCGATGCCGAACATAACTTGGACGAAGGACAACCAGAAGATTGTTCGAAGCATGGGTTCGGTGAAATACGCCAAATGGTCTATCGTATTGGAAGATTTGGTACCAAAAGACTCCGGAGCTTACACATGCAATGTGTGCAACGATTATGGCTGCATCAGCTTTACTACCAAGTTGGAAGTTAAAGGTGAGTGTTTGATTTTATGTGTTACTATCTTGGACAGCCCAAAAATATGACCTACAAAAACAAGGTAACGAATACATCGATCCCCCTTAGATCGTTTCCCAGCGCGTCCCTACATCAAGGAAGGTTTTCTACATAACACAACCGTACTGGTGAATTCGTCTGCAACATTTGAGTGTCGGACAATTTCGGATCTCGAGCCACATATCGAGTGGATAAAGTTTCATATCGTTAATATGGCGAATCCAGAGATACCGGAAAATATTACCAAGTTGGAGGTACTAGATGGGTTTCTTTTCTTGTGGTGGTGGTCGTCGCAACTATTCGATTGAACTTTTCTTTCTATTTTGTGGTGGTTGGGTGATTTTTCCACTTTGCATACTGTATTCGGTGTGTGTTTCGTTGAATAAATTTAAATCAAACTATCTTTCCTATTGCAGATCGCGTTAATCACAAACCGATTATAACAAAATCGCTAATGAACATAACCACCGTAACTGGAAAAAATGTTTCCATGGAGTGTAAGGTGCTGAGTGATCTCACCAAGATTATTCAGTGGGTCAAGTTCAAGGGATTCTGTGCGGATTGTGCATTCATTAAAAATAAAAAGGTGATGGTTAGTTTGAATGTATTCGTTAGTGCACGAACAAAATCAACTTAATTTTAAAATTAACGGTTAATTTCTTTTGCTAACACTCTGCATGGGACAGTTTCAAAACTGTTGTAAGCGAATCAGGTAGTCTCAACTAACACATTTAAAAAAGTTAAATAATTTGTACTGATGGTTTACCCTACAATGCAGCGTGATTCCGACAATCCCGAAGTGCTAACCTTGGAGAACGTCACTCATGCTGATGAGGGTTGGTACACCTGTGTGGCCGCTAACACTCTTGGAGCGTCGTACGAGAGCGCCTACCTGCGCGTTGTGGACGAATTTCCTGAGGATGACGCACCAATGGCGCACCCGGTGCGGCCGCATTCTACGCTGATTACGATCATGACCGTTGTCCTGTCGGGTTGCTTCATGATCCTGGCAATCATTGTGATTATCGTGTGCAAGAAGCTCAAACGGGAAAAGATGAAACACCGAGCCATGGAGCACGTGAACCAGTGGACCAAGAAGGTGATCGTACTGAAGCAGCCGGCGATCGAGAACAGCATTCCGGGCGTGACTGAAGCGATGGTGAGTCTTTTTTAACTCCAATATTTTGATTTAGGATAACGACATTCTGCAGATATTATACGCACTATTTTACTTACTTACTTAATTGGCCTAACGTCTTAGTACAAGGCCTGCGCAGTATAATTTCTCCATCTATTTCGGTCCATGCCAGCTGGTAGTTCCGCGGGCTCCCAGTGCTCGCCAGATCTCGCTCCACCTGGTCTTGCCACCTCGCTCGCTGCGCTCCTCGATTCGATGCGAAAACCATTTTTGCTGGATGGTTGTCCGGCATTCTAGCAACATGTCCTGCCCAGCGTATCCGTTAAGCTTTAACCACTTTCTGAATACTGGGTTCGCCGTAAAGACACGCGAGCTTGTAGTTCATTCTTCGCCTCCATACAACGTTCTCTCGCATTCCGCCAAAGATGGTTCTTAACACCCGCCGTTCGGAAACTCCAAGAGCTCGTAGGTCCCCTCATAGCAGTGTCCACGCTTTGTACCCGTAGGGAATAACCGGTCTAAAAAGCGTTTTGTACAGTATGAACTTTGTACGGAGGTTCAGATTGTTCGACCGCAAGTGTTTGTGGAGTCCGTAGTAGGCCCGATTTCCGCTGATACCACGCCTTTTAATCTCACGGCTGGTATTGTTGTCCTTTGTTGTCCCGGGACCCGACGACTACTTCGAACTCATCCCCTTCAATTACCACGGTACAGCTCCAGCGGACCCTGTTGCACTCATATACTTCGTTTTTATCTTCAATCCAATCTTCTCTGCTTCGCGTTTTAGTCTGGTGTACTGATCTTCCACCGCCTCAAAAGTTCTGAAGACAGCATCCACGTCATCAGTAAAGCAGATAAATTGACTGAATTTATTGAAAATGGTGCCTCGCATTGCGATCGTCGCTCGTCTTATAACACCTTCAAGAGCTATATTGAATAGGAGACTGGAAAGACCGTCTCTTTATCGAAGTCGAAGTGTGTGAGATTCGAATGGGCCCGACAATCCACCCCAGATTCTCACACAGCACTGGATCCCATCGATCGTAGCCATGGTAAGTCTAGTAAGCTTACCCGGAAAGCAGTCCAAAATTTTCCATAGCTCTTGTCGGTTTACGCTATCATATGCGGCTTTGAAACCCATGAATAGGTGATGCGTGGGGACTCGGAATTCGTGGCACATATGCGGCTTTGAAACCCATGAATAGGTGATGCGTGGGGACTCGGAATTCGTGGCACTTCTGGAGGATCTGCCGCAGGGTGAAGATTTGGTCCGTTGTCGGCCGACCCTCCATGAAGCCGGCCTAGTGGAAGATGACTTTGGGACAGCACTTTGTGGTCGGCATTCAGAATAGGGATAGCCCGGCATTCCTTTCCCGCTGCTTTGTTGTTCTTCAGCCGCTAGATGGCTTCGTTAACGTCCCTTATCGATGGGGGTGGCATATCTTAGTTGCTTGCTACACCAATGTAGTCACTTCCTCCGTCATCATGGTCTTTCGCCTGCACGCCATTCAGGTGTTCATCGTAGTGCTGCTCTCACCTTTCGATCACCGCACGGTCGTCAGTCAAGATACCTCCATCTTTATCTCTGCACATTTCGGCCCGCGGCACAAAGCTTTTGCGAGATTCGTCGAGTCTCTGATAGAATTTCCGTGTGTCTTGAAAGCGGTACAGCTGCTCGAGTTCTTTGCACTTCTTCTCCTCTTGGTGGCACTTCTTCTCCTTGAAGAGTCGGGTTTTCTCTCTCCGCTTCTGTTTGTAAATCTCCACATTCTGACGGGTGGCTCTACGCAGCATTTTTACCCGCGCTGCGTTCTTCTCAGCCAATATCTGCTAGCATTCCTCGTCAAACCATTCGTTACGTCGATTCGGTGCCACATGGCCTAGGACGTTCTCCGCTACGCTGTTAAGGGGAAACCGAAAGTGGCTCAAAGATGGCTGGGTAAATGGCTACCATTCGAAGCATGTATTGTTTTGTGCCTTAAAAATGCATCTGTATTGGCAGAGCACGCTTTCGCCACGTAATCATTGCTTCCAGCGCAGTTATAATTTCCTAAAACTTGTAATTCAATTTATCGATCTGCTATGTCTCAATAAACGCTCAGCAAAACATAATTGCTAATGGAAAATAAATTTATTTGATCATATAGATCAGCGGTTCCCAACCTTTTTTCGGTTCGCGTACCCCTGACGGATTTCCCTATACTATTCTGCAGCGAACTAAAGTTTTGGCGAACCCCCATTTGGGAACCGCTGATATAGATCATTAAGTGTTCATAAAACGTATAATCTGGAATTAGTTAATAGATATTTGGTTACGCACATATTTCGTTGAACTAGCGATTTCTGGAAAAGCAGCAACACAGTATCAAACTTTCGTCACATCAATAAGCTTTTAAAGAGCTTTCAGCTTTCGCCGCATCGATGAGCTTAGAGTGAAGTAAACAAACAAAACGCAAACGCAGGAATCAAAAACGCAATCCGATGCAAGCGGATTAATTAAACATCCTAGTGATCCTACGCATTATTCAGTTGCTGCTGTTAATTTTGATTGAATCGGAATGCCTTGATAAAGAAAACAAACCCTTTTTCGCGATGTTTGTAGTCAGTGCGGTTGGCTGCGGATCAGCTGTTCATATTTGCAAGCTCCGCTATTTGACATATATTACCAATACTGATACAATATTCAAATAAACGTTTAGGTTTTTGACGAACACATGAGATGTACAGTACAGTGTTTGTCGCACTAACACAATAATGTTAGCCACTTTCGGTTCCGCCTTAAACAGCTGATCCGCAGCCAACCGCACTGACTACAAACATCGCGAAAAAGGGTTTGTTTTCTTTATCAAGGCATTCCGATTCAATCAAAATTAACAGCAGCAACTGAATAATGCGTAGGATCACTAGGATGTTTAATTAATCCGCTTGCATCGGATTGCGTTTTTGATTCCTGCGTTTGCGTTTTGTTTGTTTACTTCACTCTAAGCTCATCGATGCGGCGAAAGCTGAAAGCTCTTTAAAAGCTCATTGATGTGACGAAAGTTTGATACTGTGTTGCTGCTTTTCCGGAAATCGCTAGTTCAACGAAATATGTGCACAACCAAATATCTATTAACTAATTCCAGATTATACGTTTTATGAACACTTAATGATCTATATGATCAATTAAATTTATTTTCCATTAGCAATTATGTGTTGCTGAGCGTTTATTGAGACATAGCAGATCGATAAATTGAATTACAAGTTTTAGGAAATTATAACTGCGCTGGAAGCAATGATTACGTGGCGAAAGCGTGCTCTGCCAATACAGATGCATTTTTAAGGCCCAAAACAATACATGCTTCGAATGGTAGCCATTTACCCAGCCATCTTTGAGCCACTTTCGGTTTCCCCTTAATGGCTGTTTTCACGGCATTGCAACAGTCCTCAAGAAAAGATTCATCCAGCTCACCCTCTTCCGGCAGCTCGATTTCGAGAGATAACGCGTAGTTTTCGGCGACATCCGGTTGCTTCAGTCGCGCTTTATTATGCCGTGGCGGGCGCCGGTATCGTATGTTGTTCACAACAGATAGTTTTTGGCGTATCCTTACCACCACTATAGGTAGTGATCCAGATCAATGTTACCGCTCGGATAGGTTCTGACGTCGATAAAGTCTGAAAAGTGCCGACCATCTATCAGAACGTGGTCGGTTTGTGATTCTGTCTGGTTGGATGATCTCCAGGTGTACCGATGGTAGAGGATATGCTGGAAGAAGGTACTACGTATGGCCATGTTTTTGGAGGCGGCGAAGTCGACAAGTCTTAGGTCGTTTTCGTTCGTTTGCGGGTAAAATTCGTCTTTGTCATGTCATGTCATCGGTACTTCCGAGGTGAGGGCTGTGCTCGTGAATTATTCTAATATTAAAGAATCGGTCCTTGATTCTTAATCTGCACATTTGGGGGTTCATCGGCCACCAGCCGATCAAGCCGTGCCCAGCTCGTGTGTATTTCCGCAGCTCTGGTAGATGGTATGACCATCTCTATACGTACGTACCATCGTTACTTTCCAGCATACCTCCTGTAGTGCTACGATGTCGAACTTGCGGCTCGCTTCACTTCTTTAGAAAGCACGTGGGTACTTCCGTGGGTCTTTGCCGATTGTTTCGATTAGAGTTTATTATTACTTACGGAGTCCATTGCTTTGATTTTTTTAGTGGTTCAGGCTTGCAAAGGCTACAACCAATCCCACAGTATCGACGGAGGTCCAACGTAGCTCGAAGGAGCTCTTCTCCCCTGGTACCACGGGGAGGTAGGGGTAGGAGTTGCTGGGTAAGAGACTGTGGACCACTGTGGGGTCTATTTTATGCCCAGTGCGCAAGGCACCGATGGTACGCATTACCCAGCCGTTTACCAACCAGCCGTATTTTACGCACTACTTTGTAACAACGAATTAAGCCCTTAGTATGATTGATACTGATTGTGTACTAGGTTAAAATCTTCTTGTAATGGGTCAGTTCAAGACTTTGTCAATGCTTCAATGATTCTCGGTTTTTAGCAACTTTGTCGCTACTCGTTCAATGTTAAAATCATCTTTAAACAAGGGGTGCTTCTTGAACTTTTACAATAGAGTCAATAGCGTTTCTATATGCATGAAAAAAGAAGGCAACACCTGTCTAAAAACGACGTCACTCGTTAATGATGTAATGGGTGTCACAGAGATTAACCTTTCGTTACTCGCGCCAACTTCGATTTATAGCATGCTAAAACCTAACAGAATTCACTCGAATATTAATACAACTTGGTGACAAACTGGACAAACTTTTTCCATCATTTGAAAGATCTTGGTCTGCGGATCAACTTTGCTGAAAACAGTAGTTTTCTTTATTGCTAGAATCCCGAGATAAAGTTAACGGTTCACAGGCGTTGTACAAAATACTACCGCGCGAGTAACGGAGGGTTAAGGAGTGATCATGCTAACTCTATTAGCACTGCCCAACCTAGATTCAAACATACGACGACTGGCTTGTTAGACCAGCATCGTACCTCGAAGCTAACTGGACGGGATGCACACCTAGGCTTATTTGATTGTTAGGATTATTCAAGCCTAGGGGCTATCCCTAAGCTAAGTTCGAATGAGCTACAGCGAGTGAGGGCAGCATGCATTTGGCGATCGAGTCAACCGAAGATCGCGAGTGCTATTTGCAGTACACTTATTGGTCGAGTGGGCTGAAGACCATGAGTGTTGTTTTGCAATATATTGTCCTTTCCTCCATTTGTGATTCAGTCATTCGCGTTTCGGCCAATTGTGATTACCTATTATGCTTTATATTATGTCACCTGCTCTTTCGGTTATCTGTGACTCGGCCATTCGTAGGTAATCCTCCGTAAATATATGTAGGTATATCCAGTTGTGTACTGTCCCGTCAGCAAATGGACTGCCCTGAAGACGATCGCGAGCAGCGGCTGCGAAAGTTTTATCCCACACGCTATACTCACTACACTAGGCGTCATCTGACTACCTTCTTCTTTTTCTTCAGCAGCATAGAGCCGGAGTGGCACGTGCTGTTTCAAGCACTCGTCTCCATTCAACACGGTCTTGGGCCACTCGTCACCAATTTCCTAGTCGTCTCAGAAGTCGCTCGACCTGGTTGAGCCATCGTGCACGTTGGGTCCGCCTGTTCCTGGTGCCGGTGGGGTTGTCGAAGAGGATTATTTCCGTCGCACTGTCGTCCGGCATCCTTATGACGTGTCCGGCCCACCGTAGCCTGCTAACTTTTGCTAGATGTACGATGGGAGTCTCCCTAAGCAGTGCCTGAAACTCGTGATTCATACGTCTCCGCTTTCAGTTTGTACTCCGTCAAATATCGTCCGCAGCACTTTCCGCTCGAACACGGCAAGGGCGCGTATGTCCTTCGTGAGTAGCATCACGGCTTCAAGTCCATAAAGAACTACCGGTCTAATAAGAGTTTTGTACATTGTTAGCTGCGGCGGCGTACGTTTCATGGCCGTAGCGTTTTACGAAGGGTAAAGAAGGGCTGATTTCCCGCTTGGATGCGCCGCTGCATCTCCTTACTAGTGTTGTTGTCCGCGGTCACCAGCGATCCCAAATACACGAACTCTTCTACCACTTCTAGTTCGTCGCCGTCATCGGTTACCGTCCGTGGGAGGCTCGCGTTTTTTTCCTTTGAGCGTCTTCCTTTCATGTATTTGGTCTTCGACGCATTTATTTTTAGCCCAATTCTCCTAGACTCCGCTTTCAGTCTGGCGTAGATTGCCTCCGCCGTCGCAAAGCTGGTGGCTATGATATCGAAGTCATCTGCAAAGCCTAGAAGTTGGCTACCTTTGGTAAAAATCGTGCCTCTCGTTTCGATGCCCGCTAGTCGGATCACCCCCTCAAGAGCGATGTTGAACAGCATGCAGGATAAACCGTCACCTTGTCTCAACCCTCGTCGCGTCTCGAAGGGACTCGAGAGTGTCCCAGAGATACGTACGAAACACGTCACTCGATCCAATGTAGCTCTGATCAGTCGCGTCAGTTTGTCCGGAAAACCGTGTTCGTGCATTATCTGCCATAGCTTGTCTCGATCGACTGTATCGTATGCTGCTTTGAAATCAATAAAGCTGTGATGTTTGGGCACGTTGTACTCTCGATATTTCTGCAAGATCTGTCGGATAGTAAAAATTTGGTCCGTAGTCAGCCACGTAGCTAGAAGGGGGGGCCCGGGGCCCAATTTTAATTTTAACTGTTTTATATGCATATTTTTGCGTTTAGAACTACAATACATTAAATGTATTGTAATGTATTATATTTATAAGCAGTAAGATATGCATATAAGGTATTAGGAGCCAAGATAGGGCTCCTGGCCCCCACCTCTGGCTACGTGGCTGTCCGTAGTTGCGCGAGCCCCCATGAATCCCGCCTGATAATTCCCTACAAAACCTGGTGCTATCGGTGACAACCGGCGTAACAGGATCTGGGAGACTACCTTGTAGGCGGCGTTTACCAGCGTAATACCACGATAGTTGCAGCAGTCTAGCCGATCACCAAATATCTAAGTGGTCTGACTAGCACTTAGGTATTTCGATCGACTCGAAATTCGTTCACTGAAATATGCTTTATTTTTGAGTAAGACACTCTACACTGAATTATTTCCTTTAAATTGTCACAGTTCAACGTTAAGTTAATTGATTTTTTGTGTCCTTCTAGCAAATGCCGATTGTTCGCATCGAAAAGCAGCGCTCAACGTTGGTGCAAAGCGGTAACTACGATCCGGCCTTGATTTCCGAGTACGAATTTCCAATCGACCTGAACTGGGAGTTTCCACGCAGTAAGCTCTTGCTGGGGAAAAATCTCGGCGAGGGTGCCTTCGGTAAGGTGGTTATGGCCGAAGCCCAAGGACTGATCAAAGGGCAAAGCACTACGGTGGTGGCGGTAAAGATGTTAAAAGGTGAGCTTCGTGTGTATGCACTTCTCTTGGTAGATAAGAGAAGAACCTAATGTTAAAACTTTCATTACAGAGGGTCACACCGATGCTGATGTAAAGGATTTGGTTTGTGAGATGGAGGTTATGAAGATGATTGGCAAACATGTCAACATTATTAACTTGCTTGGATGCTGTTGCAAAGATGGTCCGCTGTATGTTATTGTGGAGTATGCTCCACATGGTAATTTGAAGGATTTCTTACGGAGTCACCGCTTCGGAACAAGCAATTACGACACAGTCTGCGGGGAAAAGGAAAAGAAAATTCTTACTTTGAAAGAATTGATTTCGTTTGCGTATCAAATCGCTCGAGGAATGGAACATTTGGCATCACGAAGAGTAAGTTTTACCATGTAAATATATTATTTTAATAGTAATTAATCATCAAAATTCTTTTTAGTGCATCCATCGAGATTTGGCAGCACGCAACGTGCTTGTAAGCGAAGGATATGTAATGAAGATTGCAGATTTTGGGCTTGCGCGGGATATACATAGCCAAGAGTATTACCGAAAAACAACTACCGGTAAATTACCGATTCGGTGGATGGCCCCAGAATCTTTAGAGGAAAAGTTCTACGATTCTCAAAGCGATGTGTAAGTATTCCTTCCTTGAACTTTATAAGTTTTTGAGTAAATAATAATTTTTTTTCGGAATTTACTCATTAGATGGTCGTTTGGAGTATTACTTTGGGAAATAATGACGCTCGGTGGTAATCCTTACTCCTCAATCCCTACGTGGGACAACCTTCTGGAGCATTTGAAGAAGGGCAAACGATTGGAACAACCACCACTTTGTCCGATCCATATGTAAGTGTCTATTAGCGTTAAGTAGCCTTACAGCTAACATTAATACTTCCAATCTACTTGCAGTTACGTTCTGATGCGTGAATGTTGGAATGAAAAACCGAAGGTGAGACCCACCTTCAGTGAGCTAGTTCAAAATCTGGATAGGTTGGTTTCTATAACATCCAACGAGGAATATCTAGATCTCGGCCTTCCAACGCTGGAAACGCCACCGTCCAGCGACGACGAAACAGACGACAGCGAAAACGAGTTCGGCAGCGAACGGATGCGGATGTATCCATTTAATCATAGTCATACCACTGAAAGTACCTTTTGAAAGGAGAGCGATTTGTGCCAACAGAGAGGAAACAGACGTCCAGAGCTCGACGAGCATTTTTATCGTCTAGGATTGAAATAAATGTGTTGCATTCGAGAATGAACGAATTTACCGCGTATGGATGCGTAGGATAGAAGATTGTTATTTGTTAAGAACAAAGCACAAGACTGTATTTATTAAATTGTATTATATTTACCATGAAACTAATCTGAACAACCAATGAGAAAGCGGGAATGTAAGTAGCTAGTCAGGAATTCCTGCGTTCAGCAAATAAAAGCCATAAAGAAACGTGTCCATATTCAGCAATAGGTGTAAATAAATCTGCAGTATACATTAAGTGTTTAGATTGTAGGACAACAGTCAAGCAAGACCAAAGCGTATTAATGCGAATACCAACAAAGGTAGAGCAATACTCTAGCCAACTCTCATGACAATGTATTATTCTTTTTTTAGATTACATTCGACGATCTAGTAGAGCCAACCGAAAATCTAATTTTACCTGTTGCAATATTATTTGTAATTGAAAAATTAAGTTAGTCTTACAAGCACCGTAACCCTATTGTGTAACATATTAAATGTGATCGTATTGAAATAAAGTACGATTCTGCACGATTGTAACACAAGATAATGAAAACGAAAAGTGTCGAATTAATTAAGCCTCAATCACGCATCAAACCGCAAAACCATTGTAAAGTATAAATGCCTGTTATGGGTAGGAAAATTCACCTAAAATAGATAAAAACGACAGTTCGTACGATGACATCAGTTAAGCAATATGTAATTTGATGTGAAATAAAAATGCAGACAATACAGTACAAAGTACATTATATAAATCTATTTATTGCTTTCCGATAGCATGTACTTACTTTACTTACTTTACTTTTTCGGCGACAATCCGCTTATCGAATTCATGCCGAAACCAGGAGCCGTCTCCACATTACTCGGTCTTGGGCTGCCACTCTCCAGTCGCCCCTAACACCCGCTGTTCTAGCATCCTCGTCATCCAACGGGTACGGGCAGGCAGACCTCGAAGTCGTTGGCCTCTGTCGGGTTCTCTGCTAAATATTGTTTTCACTGGTCTCTCATCCGACATCCTTGCTACATGGTCAGCCTATTGTAGCTTGCCGTATTTTAGTCGCTTCACAATATTCGCATCTTTGTACACTTGGTATATTTCATGATTCATGCGCCTGCGCCACAATTCTTCGTCTAATATGCCGCCCAGAATTGATCGCAGGATCTTCCGCTAGAAAACGCCAAGAGCTCTTTCAACGTCCATGCTTCGTTGTCGTAGAGTACCACCGGGAGAATTAGCGTCTTTTAGAGCGCGAGTTTTGTACGGAGTTGTAGGCTATGGGACCTCAGCTGGCTATGTAATCCGTAGAAGGCCCTGTTGGCAGCCGCTATTCGCTTTTCACTTCACGGCTCACATCGTTGTCACATGTCACTAACGTACCAAGGTAAACATATTCGTCGACCACTTCAAAAGTATCTCCATCTATCACCACCGCAGTTCCAACACCCGAAGGGCTACCACGCTCTCTACCAGCCACCACATACTTTGTTTTGGTAGAATTTATGACAAGCCCTATCCTCGCAGCTTCCTCCTTAAGATGCGTGTACGCTTCTTCCACAGCTCTACGGTTAACATCGATGATATCGATGTCGTCCGCGAACCCTAGAAGCATATAAGATTTCGTGATGATGGTACCGCTTCTCTGTACGCCGGCCCTTCGAATAGCACCTTCCAATGTAATGTTGAACAGCAAGTTCGATAGTCCGTCACCTTGCTTCAAACCATCTAACGTCACAAACGAGTCCGATGTCTCGCCCGCTATTCTGAGGCTTAATTTTGAACCATCAAGGGGAGTACGTATCAACGTGGTCAGTTTTGTTTGAATCACCATGTTCTAGCATAATCCGCCACAGCTCGTTTCGTTTAACTGAATCGTACGCCGCCTTGAAGTCTATAAACAAATGATGAGTCTACAAGTTGAGTTCCCGGAATTTATCGAGGATCTGTCGCAAGGTGAACATTTGGTCCGTCGTGGAGCGTCCCTGTCGAAAACCGCACTGGTATTCGCCAACAAAGGTTTCCTGCAACGGCCTCAGAATGAGAAACAGAATGCGGGAGAGAATTTTGTAAGCAGAATTGACGAGAGTAATACCTCGATAATTATCGAGCAATTATAATTGCTGCATTCGAGTCGATGGCCCTTTTTGTAAATTGGGCATATGAGACCTTCCAACAAGTCCGCAGGTAATTCCTCCTCAGTCCATACCTTTAGCATAACCTGATGGATTGTACAATACAGCCGTTCGCTCCCGACTTTCAAAAGTTCGGCGGGGATGCCGTCCTTTCCAGCTGCTTTGCCGTTTTTCAGCTCTCTCGCTGCTTTCCTAACCTCGTCCAAAGTTGGTGGATCCACAGCTTGTCCATCATCCTCAATCGTTATCCTGTTTCTGTTGACCGTTCCATCTTGTTCACCATTCAACAATGCATCGAAATATTGTTTCCAACGCCTAGCCACCTCCGATCTTTCGGTAATCAGGTTCTCCTCCTTGTCGTTGCACATAACAGGAGTTGGCACGGTCCGGTTCCTGATTCCGTTAATCGTATTAAAGAAGCTTCTCGTATCGTGCCTCTCGAAGCAATTCTCCGCCTCCGCAAGAACGCGATCCCAGCGCTGACGTTTCTTACGACGGTGAAGTCTCTCTTCGGCAGCTCTAGCATCTCGGTATCTCTTTCTGCTCTGGCGTGTCACAGTTGCAGCCAAAATGTAACTTCTGGCTCGATTCTTCACATCAGGGAACTCGGTAGTAATGCTACCATAATATGAACATCCTAATATGGCACCATAATATCAATTCCTATCGAAGTGCTAACGTTGACTCGGATCACTTAAGATGCGCCCAAGACTCTCCGTTGTGAACAACATTCGGTACCGACGCCAGCCTCGGTTAGATCTCGCGCGGCTGAAGCAGCCAGACGTCGCCGCAAACTACACGCATTCACTCGAAGCTGTGCTGCCGGAAGAGGACGAACCGGACGAAGCCCCTCTCGAGGACTGTTGGAACACTATCAAAACAGCCATCAGCAGTGTAGCGTTGAGCTCCATCGGGTATGTGGCCCGGAATCAGCGGAACGATTGGTTTGACGATGAATGTAGGAGGGTGATGGATAAGAAAAACGCTGCGCGGGCGGTCAAGATGCGCAGTGCCACACGTCAGAACGTGGAAAGACACAAACGGAAGAAGATGCAGCGAAACCAAATCTTTCGGGAGAAAAAGCACTACCTGGTAGAGCAGGAATATGCAGAGTTGGAGGACCTGCATTGTTCTCAGGAAACGTGAAAGTTCTACCAGAAACTAACAGATTCAGCAAAGACTTTGTGCCGCGAACCGAAATGTGTCGGGATAAGACTGACAATATTCTGACGAATCATCGTGAGGTGACCGATAGGCGGAAGCAGCACTTCGACGAACACCTGAATGGCGCCCAGGCGGAGAACCATGGCGGTGGAAAAAGCGATTTCGACAGTGCAACAAACGAGGAATAGATGCCAGCCCCAACGATGTTAAGGAGGCTATCATGCAGCTAAAGATCAACAAGTCAACTGGGAAAAATAGCATCGGAGCGGAGCTTATTAAAATCGGACCAGAAAAGCTGACCGTTTGTATGAACCGGCTAATTGCTAGAATTTGGGATACGGAACAGCTGCCGGTAAGTAAGTAAGCTACCGGAGGAGTGGGAAGATGGGGTTAGGGCGACAAGTTGGACTGTGAGAACTATCGAGCGATCACCGTTCTCAAAGCCGCCTATAAAGTGCTGTCCCAAATCATTTTCCTCCGACTATCACCAATTGCGAACAGATTTGTGGGAACTTATCAAACCGGCTTCGTCGAAGGTCGGTCTAAAACGGATCAAATATTTACATATATGCTGCAGCAGATCCTCCAAAAGGGTCATGAATACAGAGTTCCAACGCACCAGTTGTTCGTTGACTTCAAAATCAAGGACGAGAACAGCTTCCCCAGGAAGCTCATCAAGCTGATTAAATCTACAATGGATGGTAGGATGGATGGGATGGTACATGGATGGAGGGCTTTTCCAAGGTGATGGTCTTTCATACCTGCTGTTCAACATAGCGCTACAAGGTGTTATGAACCGAGCGGATATCAACACGCGGGGCACGATCTTCAACAAATCTAGTCAATTCGTCTGCTTTGCCGATGATATGGATATTATCGGCAGAACATCTGTGGCGTTGGTTGAACAGTACACCAGACTAAAGTGCGAAGCAGAAACAATTGGGTTAAAGGTAAATACGTCTAAAACAAAGTACATACTGGCCAGCGGAACCGAGGTCAATCGAAGCCGCTTGGGCAGTAGTATATTGATCGACGGCGATGAGTTTGAGGTAGCCGACAAATTTGTCTACCTTGGCTCACTGGTAACGGCGGACAATGATACCAGCCGTGAGATTCGGAGGCGTATAATCAGCGGAAGTCGTGCTTACTATGGGCTTCACAAGCAATTGCGGTCGAGCAGACTAATAGCAAATTCATAAATTAACCTGCCTTAGGTCGATTGGCACTCAGTTTTAATCGAAGTGCTGTCAAAGCGTTCATAAATTAATCGAGATTGCATTTCGGTTAAACTGACAGCATTCAGTTTGAAGCGCAGGCTAAAACTGTCTTGCATTACGGTTTACGGGTCGATCTGTCAAACTGCCCGTATCGATCATAAATTTCGGGTTCGAGTTAGCACGAGCCCAGGTTAATTTATGAATTCGCTATAAGTCCTCGTACAAAGTGCACCTTGTACAAGACGCTTATTAGACCGGTTGTTTTCTACGGGCATGAAACATGGACAATGCTTGAGGAGGACTTGCAAGTGCTTGGTGTTTTCGAACAATGAGTGCTGAGAAGGATCTTCGGCGGCGTACAGGAGAACGAAGTTTGGACTAGCGCCACTTTGGCCAAAACGGAGACATTCCCAACTAAGCCCAAATGTGAAATGACGGTTTAATCGGTACGAAGAATGGAAAATTATTGTTATGTCTGTTTGTCTGTGGTTTAGGTTTGAAATCGTTCAGGTTTTTGGTTTCTGGGTATCTGTGCAGTGACGTTCCAGACGCGTATGACTGAGCACATTGAAAATGCATGCGACCATCACTGACGTTTCGTTCCGTTACGTTGCAAGTAATCTCTGCTGACGGTCAATGCGATACCAGCTTATATGTAGAAGCCTTCCAATATGCAGCATATCAGTAGAGTACATTTCTCGGCTAAACCAACCGTGTGAGAGCTGTGAGAGTAATGTTTTGCTGTAACAGCATACACACTTAACAAAAAGCACCGAATTCGGTAAAATTTTACCGAAATCTAAACAACTGAACGTTCGGTAAAAATGTCGATGGTTCCAATCGACGTTTACAGATCATTAATAATGTTTGGTGCAATAAAAAATTTTACCGAACGTTCTGCTGTTTAGATTTCGGTAAAATTTTACCGAACCGATTAAGTGTGTAGGAAAACTCTCTCATTTTATTTACATTTGGTTGATTGGCCCTATTCAAATGTTAGGTGTTTGTACGTGTAACGTCGTTTTTAATAACACCTCTCGAAGTTTACTAAACTGACAGCAATTTCACTGCCAGCTCAATTCATTTCGTCATTTTTGTATTGGTTGCAGCATAGTTGCCAAATTGTTTTTTAGCTCTAAATTCATGACTATTAATAAATGTGGATCTTATAAGATATAGGGTAACCAACCTATTTTGGACCCCATCAGCAGCTGTACATAATTTGGACACTTGCATTTGATTTTGCTGTAAGTGTCCAAATTATATACAGCTGCTGAGGGGGTCCAAAATACGTTGTTTACCCTAGGGCCGCATGCCGCATGCAAGTATTTGTCGATAATAACTGTATTAAAGGTATTAATTGTTACTAAAATTCGTGAAATTCCCTACTTTTCGGCATTCAATTTTTAAACATTTATGTAATTCGGCACATTTCTGAATCAATCGAATCAACAGTAAGTATCAACAAATAGTTCAGTAGACACGGCAGCACTGGTAGCAAGAAAAATCCCCCAGCAAAAATCGCATACGGTCGTCGTCCATCCAAGATGGCGGGTAAGTAATTTTTGTTAGTGCAAAGCTGCTAACAAAATAGAAAATAATTCTGTTTTTCTCGCGATTTTTACATATATCTGGATGCAGAACTATTTGCCAAGTACACCTGTACTAACTGTCAAGAAGATATCCCTGGGATTCGAGTTCATTGTGTCGTTTGTGCCGATTTTGAGTTATGTCTCGCGGTAGGTATCGAAAGAAAAAAAATGGCTAACTGCCTTGTTTGTGGGCTGGCGTTCATTTGATTCATCTCAAGGCGATGTAAAGAAGTGACGTCATCGTTATGAACACTTTTTTGCAGCGATGCCAGATTTGTTAGTGGTAAAATTTTTCAATAGTTGAGTTGTTTAATTTGGATCATTGGATTCTGGCATTGCTTCCATAATATAACAATGAACCGGTCTTTAATTGCGGTTTTATTTACAGTGTTTTGCAGCGGGAGCCGAAATAGGTCAACATCGCAATGATCACTCGTATCAGTTTATGGACTCGGGAATTCTGTCCATCTATCGTGGTAAAAATGGTTGGTCAGCACGAGAGGAACTTCACCTACTGGATGCAATCGAGCAGTTTGGCTTTGGAAATTGGGAAGACATAAGCAAACACATCGAAACACGGTCACCAGAGGAGGCTAAGGACGAATATGTTTCTAGATTTCTCAACGGGACTGTGGGGCGTCATACTTGGTCGTCGGCAATTGATCAACGACCACAGCTAACCGATCATACCTCGGACGATACGGGCCCTTTGAGTCAGTTGCTAACCCAGAAGTTGCCACCGATGGATTGCGCTCCCGAGGAAGCAGCTGTTTTAGGATACATGCCAAATCGCGACGATTTTGAGCGTGAGTATGATCCAACGGCCGAGCAACTGGTGTCTACTTTGTCGCTTCAACCAGATGACGAAGACGTCGACATGCTGCTTAAGTTAGCACAAGTTGACATTTATACGAGAAGACTCCGCGAACGAGCCAGGCGAAAACGCGTTGTCCGAGATTATCAACTTGTGAAAAACTTTTTCCGAGGCAACGCTCATCGCATACGAATGAGCCGTGATCAGCGTGAATTTCGTGAACGTTTGCGCACTTTTTCTCAATTCTACACTTCATCAGAATTTGAAAGTCTAATATCGTCATTGGAACGGGAACGAAATCTTCGCATACGTCTTTCTGAGTTGAACCGTTATCGCTGGAACGGTCTCCAACGTCTAGATGAAGCCGTTCACTTTGAGCAACACGCAGCGGCAGCACAGCACCGAAATACCGGTCCTTACGGTCACGGACGTACGGTAAGTGTAACTATTTGTTGTTTAAAACCTGGCACTATTGATTGTTTCTTCTGAACTATCTGCCAATATTAAGGTAAAATTAGTCATCACCAGCTTTTCAAATTTTGAACGATTTTTCTGTAACATGAAGTGATTGAAAATTGATTTTGAAATTCGAAAAGCCAACAACCAGTTTCACCTTAAATCTGTCTCAATTATACATGACAGCTATTTCGATAAATGATAATAACCGTCTCTTTTTCTATTCCCTTTCCGGCTCAATTAAATGAACTGATCAACCACCTTTACATTGTGTGGATTGTCGGATGGAAAACTCGTGAAACCAATCAAACGAAAATAGCTTGCATGTATAATTGGCCCAAATGGTCAATCGATACCCGGCTGTATAAGACAAATTTTGACAGGACAACCGAAGCAAAGGCGCCTCATGCGAGACAAGCAAGGGATCCTCGGTGTTGTCCAGCTCACAGATAGCAAGAAAAAGGTAAATCTGACAGTTATATTTGCGGAAATCCATTTGCTAACCACTGAATATGTAACTGCAGCGAAAACGACGGCCGAAGCTTAAATTCCACCGACCAAAGGCTCACGCACCACACCGACGACCGGGTCTTTTGCGACGGATCATTCAACAGCAGAAACTTCTCGGATAGCTCACGGGGAATGGATCCGTCGAGGCATCAGGAGGGGAGTCATCACAGCAACCCGCAGTCGCTTCCGGATCCGGTGCAGCAGCCCGGCGTACAGCTACTAACGTCAAACGAGTTACAGCTGTGCAGTTCTCTCAACCTGCCAGTCACACGATACCTTAGCCTCAAAACCGTACTGCTTGGGCGGCCTTCGCTCGACCACGGCATTAGCTCGGTTGCGGAGGGCATGGTGAAAAAGTATCTCATTAAGTCAGGTTGGTTGCAAACCAGTCCGCAGAACTAGCTACAACGCTTCGGGGCTTCGGTTCGGTAAGTTTTCAAATAAATTTTTTAAAAATAATACAGCAGCTTCCTGACAGCTTGGCAAACTGTTTATGCATTCGCAGATGCAGAAAAAACACTGTGTGATCGTTAGACAAACTAAAGACTCTTTGAAAAATCAACTGGATTTATTTGAAAATTTAGTTAAAACTGTCTTTTTATGCAATTATTTTTTAATCTTATAATAAAGCAAAATTGCATTGCCAGTTATAAAGTAAGAGGCTGGCGGTGTGAATTGTCAGTAAATTCTATGAAAAAAAGGTATAGGGGCGGAAAGAACAATTTAATGATTTTCAAAAAATTAATGGCCAAATCTAAACATCACTCATTGTAAACGTTAGAGGCATGAAGCAGTTGAAAACTCAATATCAAAAATAATAAAATTGATTAGTTTTAAATTGATGGAAATTCGGTAATTTATAGAAATTCGCTGGTTATTCTTGGGATGTTTACGCAGTTCTTTCTGAATGTTGAGTAGTAAATGTGACCACATGTACTTTCCGGTTACTTCTCCTATAATCGCCCATTACCAATGTGTCGTTCGCAATAGGTCACAGTGAATATATAAATTTTTTTTCTCAGTTCGCTCTTATGCTGAACGAAGCGTAATATTTGACGATAGGTATCACCGCTATTGTCAGCTCAAGTTTTGTTTGTTTGGATTAAGGTACCCACCTTATTATCGTATTGAAACATGTTGATCAAATTAAATATCGCATTTGCCTATAAATTCCAGCTTTGTTTGTCCAGTAAAACATTATTTCGACTAATGTAACCTAAATGTAAAACACCTAGTTATCTCATTTTATCATGATATAAAAAATAATGAAAACGGATAAGAGTCAATATATGGCACATTTTCTGTGTATCAATTCTTCAAATGTTAATTAGCAGTAGAGGACAAAACCAATACTGGATAAAAAAAATTTGAGAAAATAAACAAATCGCGATCATTTTGAGTCATCGTCTGAGTGTCTTGACTGTGGTTTTCCTACTAACGAAGGCTTTGACAACGAGAACATTATTTTGCGAGATTGACGCAGTCAAGATTGGACAAGGTTTTCTGTTTTCGTAGTTAGTAACTAGTATACCTATTACAGATGTCGTTTAATCTGATGTATGAATAGCCAAATAGGAAATATTCCAAATTACTCATCGCATTAAGACGGATAATGTTATCACTAGCAACGCCAGCTTGAAACCAGATAACAAACGACTTGCTACTCATGATTGGAATGTATAGAAATATCTGATTTTAATCAGCAATGCAAACGTGTTACAAATAGACAATTCAATAAATAATAAATTTAAAAGATTATACTGCGTATTATTATTTATCCGTTTATAATTCAATTACAATTTTCGGTATCTCCGCGTCTAAATACCGAAACTAATAAATGATTGGTTCCGGTCAGTAAGGTTTTGCCGGTATGGAAGTCGGATGATATAAATCTAACTTTACTTCGATAGCAAGCGTAGGTATTTGCGAAGTATTTGTTTAGTAGGTAAATATTTTGTGTGTAAATTCAGAGGATTTAAATTATTCTGGAGAAGTTACCAAATAATGGGAATATCGATATATACTTATTTTAAGGTCAGAGATATTAAATGAGTCATGTGATCTCGTATGGCATCATAGGGTTGATTGGGTCGATGACATTTTAGCACTACTCCCGCAAATACTTAGTCAACGTTCAGCGTAGACTGGAACGCCACCTCAAGTTATTTTAAATTTGTTAGTGCCCAACGGAAAAACGACGGCTTTCCAGCAGCCAAGCTCCTTGGAGATGACACAGCTTCAAATTTGGTCTTTGTCTATTAATGAAAGACTATCTGAAACCAAAGCATCTACTGTTCTCGGCAGCCTTCCCAATCTCGGCGATTCTCTCACTAACTTGACCATTGACGATTCTATGATCAAGCTCATCGCTTTAAAATTAAAAAGCTTAGCCTCTAGTGGACAAAGCGGCATACCTTCAATCTTTTTAAAGAACTGTATCGCACGGTTTGTCCGAAGGAGTGTGTCTAATGGGACTGCATGGCGAACAGTTAGGTTTTGTTACCGCGTATGTTCTAGATAGTTTTTCGGCGTGTTGCAACGCGAGTGGAAGTGATTGCTAGTGTGTCAAATGAAGAATAGTGATCAATTTCATCGTAGAGAATGAAGAATGCCATATACTCCTATTGAATTGTAATATAGTTTTTGGTTTATGTTTGCCGGTCATCGAGTCAACGAGTTGCCATGTTAACGAAAGAAGCAAAGCAACGAGGGATAAGTATTAGTATTATTTCATACAGGGTTACAAATTAATTCAGCACTAAATGCATCAAGTTACATTCAAACATGTATCCATTTTCATATTTCATATAATTATTTTAAACATACTAACTTTAATGCAAACATTAAATTCTTTCTTAGTGATAACAGTTATTGAAATCATACTAATTACAAGCTTTCCGATATCAATACATCTGCAGCCCCCTCGCAAAGCAAGTGCTGCACCGGCTGCACCGCACCGATCCATTACCGTTTATCCTACAGACAGATTCTTATTAGAACTAGTTACCTCTCTCTCCTTCTCTTCTCATATTTGCACGTGCAACTGTAAAATACCTCTCTTTCTCTGATATAGTCTCACGTTTTTTTGGCGAAGCAGATATGGTGTGAAGCGTGGGAGGATATTGTCATTTTTGATTTTATTCGTCATGTTTGTTATTCGCGTGCGCATGTCGTTGAACACCATTGACTGAATTTTGTTTCGTAAATGCGGTTACATGAGCTCACTGTGCTTCCAGGTCGAGCCTTGTATTGCGGGACGGTAAATCGGCATTGTGCAGATTTCATAAAAGTGTTTACCCTTGGTTTGGACTTTCAATTAATTGAAGGTGCGGTGGGTAAGGATGCGTTTTTTTTCGCCTTTGGACATTAGCTTGGCTTTGAATCCTTTGAATAGATTCTTTTGATGGTTGTTTGGAACTTGGAAGACCTGTGAATTCTCAGCTGCGAATAGGTTTGGTGCAAATGTGTTTTAAGCAAATTTGGATAATTTGACATTTTCTCAGTCAACTGAAAACTATGTATTGTCTGTTGTTTCGCTTTTTATGTTGTTCAGAGCTCTAGATATATGGAATTTCGCCTGTTTGGGGACGCGATAGGTAACTTTTTCGACGCGTACAGAGTGGTCGTGCGGTTCTGAGTACACTTAGGTATCAGGCTTTTACTTTAATCTGTAGACTTCGTAAGCGGTTTTTGCCGCCACACCGCATCAACTATTAGAAGCATATAATTTCCTACAATATATTTCTTATATCGCGTGATAAAGATAATAATAAATACTAGTTTAAAATTGTAAAAAATTGTAATAAGTAGCCAGTTTCATCCATGTTACCGAGAGTTATGAATGAAGCGAAATACTGACTTATTTTACCTCACCACCATCTTTCGGTTAGTAGTATTTATGTTTAAACGTACTATTCGTACTATACTATGAAATACACCATCTACAGGGATGAGACATTGTCGCGGTTATGCACGATTTAGCAACACTCCCTACAGCCGGCTGTCTGGAGTTTAAATTGCTATAAATACTTTTACCTAATATATAACTCTCTGCTTAGACTTAGTAATAGTGTGAGCACTCATTCAAATTTTTCATTGGAACAAATATATTCTCAAAACTATAATAAATGAAAAAATTAAATACGATCGAATGAATAATGAATAGACGAAAAACATACCTAAAATTCAACATTTTATAAAAAAACAAAAAAGCAACGATCGCATCACTTATCAAGGTGAATCCTGATCCAACAAACCCAACCTTACTAGCAAAACTCCTTCCTGTAATCTTTGTAGGGATGCAGAGGTTAACACGGTCCCTAGAACAGCAAAGATTACACTAACATTCCTTCCCCGTTCCCACCTGATTGCAAGGACGTGGCCGGCGCAGTTATTGATCATTACTATGTCGAATCACTGAATTTTGCACAAAGAGAATGATCGGTAAATCCCAACCACATTCATTTGATTCATTGTGCAATTTCACTGGTTCTGGTCAATCACTGAGTGCAACCATTGATATGTGCAATCAGTCTAAGCTAAGCTAAGCTAAGCTAACTGTATCGCACGGTTTGTCCGAAGGTACTTATCATTTATCTTTTTTTTCGTGTTGGGTATTTTTATCACTGCGACCATTTGTTTGATCTATTGTGATATATCCCCCGTTTTATTATAGCTATGTTGTCAAGATGACGTACCACTATCAGAAGTGATCGTCATTGTTTGACTAATAGCATTTGTCCAGCCCGGTCATGCGCTTCGGATGAAGTGCACTACTGCGCTGGGAGTTGCTCTCTAAATATCAGAGGGTTCTAACAGCCCTCTTTCAAAGAACCTTAATCTTTTATTGAGAATTGCCGGACATCGGCATAACAAGTGTTCTGAGTCTTCTTTTTCTATGCCACAGAAGCGGCATATATCATCTTGAAGTTTTCTTATTAGCTTCAGATGATATTGGCTCGGACAATGTCCTGTTATAAGACCAGTATAAATTCTAAGATCTTTCTTCGAAAGCTCCAGGATTTTGCGAGTCGTTGAAACGTGTTTGGAGAGATAAACCGTTTCGACTGCCTAGCAATGAAAGTGTTATTCCAATTTGATTCCACTTTCGTACATTCCCATGCTTTTAGCTCCATTCTTAAAGCAGAAGGAGATAAACCACAGAAGGGCTCAGGTCTTACAAATTGATGAGGTCATCCGAATCTTGCAAGCGCATCAGCTCTTTCGTTTTCATCGATTCCACAGTGACCTGGGACCCAATACAGGTTGACTTGGTTACGACAAGACAATTTTTGGAGTGATTGAATACATTCCCAGACAAGTTTTGATGTGCATGTTGCCGACTTTAGAGCGTTTAGAGCTGCTTGGCTGTCTGAAATGAAAGCACACAGTCGTACATTCTATAATTGCTTGTATTTCAGCTTGGAATACAGTTGGCCCTCTGTCCATAGAAATTGACACGTCTATTCCTGGACCAGTCACTCCTGCTCCAACTTGATTGACCATTTTTGAACCGTCTGTATAGAAAACTGTCGAGCCTGGACAAAGACCACGAGTCAGAAATTTGCGAATTCGAGATTAACAAACGGACCTTTTCAGGTCCAGTCGGTAGCGCGGCCTTAGAACGGCAATCTATCTATATCTAACACACTTCGAATAATCAAGGAAATCCGACTCGAAACATTCGGTATGGACAAGGGTGACAAAATAAGGACATGGAATGGAAACTTGGTACCTGCTGGAATTGCGGATCGCAAAATTGCGTGAGTGACGACAGGGTGCTGCTTGATCAGTTAGAACCTTGAAAGTTCGGCACCGTGGTACTGTAAGAGATCTGTCGCAAAAGCGAGAGGGCGTAGAGGATCCGCCCAATTTTAACAGAGCTGTGGGTAGAATGCAGGATCGCGTAATTAACTGGAAAGCGATGAACGAAAGGATGTGTATGTTGAGGATAAAAGGCCGTTCCTTCAACTACGCTCTCATAAACGTGCATTTTTCCACACGAAGGTAGAGCCGGCGACGAAAAGGAAACGTTCTATGCGCAATTGGAGGCGACGTACGACAGCTGCTCGCCACGAGACATCATGATCGTCATCGGAGATATGAACGCTCAGGTCGGCAGGGAAGCAATTTATAGAGCGCTGATCGGGCCCTATAGCCTGCACATCGACACGAACGATAACGGCCTGCGATGCAATAATATTGCAGCTTCCCGAGGCTTGGTGATCAGAAGCACTTTCTTTTCCCACAAGGATATTCACAAAGCCACCTTGGGATCACCTGACCAACGAATCTTGAACCAAATCGACCATGACACACTCCAGCGTTACGGAACACAATTAGCACCCATTTTTACTGTAAGAAATGCTTCCTGTTTCACCAGCTTTTTGGCAAATACCTTGTAAAATAGTTGATTAACGAAGACATAGCGCTACAAGGTGTTATGAACCGAGCGGATATCAACACGCGGGGCACGATATTCAACAAATCTAGTCAATTCGTCTGCTTTGCCGATGACATGGATATTATCGGCAGAACATCTGTGGCGGTGGCTGAACAGTACACCAGACTAAAGCGCGAAGCAGAAAAGATTGGGTTAAAGGTAAATACGTCTAAAACAAAGTACATGCTGGCCAGCGGAACCGAGGCCGAACGACACCGCTTGGGCAGTAGTATATTGATCGACGGCGATGAGTTTGAGGTAGTCGATGAATTTGTCTACCTTGGCTCACTGGTAACGGCGGACAATGATACCAGCCGTGAGATTCGGAGGCGTATTATCAGCGGAAGTCGTGCTTACTATGGGCTCCACAAGCAATTGCGGTCGAGCAGACTAAGTCCCCGTACAAAGTGCACCCTGTACAAGACGCTTATTAGACCGGTTGTTCTCTACGGGCATGAAACATGGACAATGCTCGAGGAGGACCTGCGAGTGCTCGGAGTTTTCGAACGACGAGTGCTAAGAACGATCTTCGGCGGCGTACAGGAGAACGGAGTATGGAGGCGGAGGATGAACCATGAACTCGCACAGCTCTATGGCGAACCCAGTATCCAGAAGGTGGCTAAAGCTGGACGGATGCGATGGGCAGGGCATGTTGCAAGAATGCCGGACAACTACCCTGCAAAGATGGTGTTCGCCTCAAATCCGGTAGGAACAAGACGACCAGGAGCGCAGCGAGCAAGATGGTTAGACCAGGTGGAGCGAGATCAGGTGGAGAGTACTCGGTGTCCGAGGAATTGGAGAGCGGTAGCCCTCAACCGAGTTACATGGAGAAATTTTGTTCAACAGGCTTTGTCTTAGGATGGCAAGCCACCTAAGTAAGTAAGTAACGAAGACATGATCTTCCGCTTGAATACCAGGGATTTGATGAAATTGCAACTGATTTATATAGTAGGGATGGTGTCCCGTAATGCTGGAATGTGTCATATTCTTATCAATTGCTGGTTTTTCTCGAACATCATCAACGCACGCTCCCTACGTGGTGCGAATATCGACTCGACCTGGTAGCAGTATATGTGCGCTCAAAACTATCGACGGTTTATATTTCGCGACAAAGCCGCCCTTCTCGGTTAAACATTCGGCAATTAACCAATCCGCGAGTTGTTGAGAACTATGTGCACGTACTGGATGAAGATCTACCTTCCTCTGTAGAGCTAGATGCTTTGACCCTTGAAGACGGATGGAGTAGGATACACTCGGTCGTAAATGAGGCTACAACCGCGGTGCTAGGTGAAGAGACCTCGAGCGCACGAAATGATTGGTTTGACGGGGAATGTCAACAAGCGATGGAGAGAAAAAAAACAGCTTGTAAAAGCTGCCTAAGCATTGCGACGAGGGAGAATTTGGCCAAGTATCGACGAGCACGGAATGAGTTGACCACGATCCTGAGAAGGAAAAGGCGCCAGAAGAAGAACAGAGATCGTGAAGAGCTAGAACAACTATACCGGGCTAATGACACGCACATGTTTTACGAGAAGGTGAACCAAACTCGTAAGTGCTACACATCGAAACCTGACATGTGTAGGGGCAAGGCAGCGCGAGGTGGTCGACAGGTGGAAGTGGTTCTTCGATGAGCATCTCAACGGCGATGTAACAGGGATGCAATGGAAGTTAACCTAGGAGTACCTACAAATGATGACAGCGTGCCGGTTCTCAATCTTTCGGGGATCGACTCCCGACAGAACTCCACAAAAATGACCAAGAACCGATAGCAACGGCACTTCACTGGATAATTTCAAGGATTTGTGGGGAGGGGAAGCTACCGCAGGAAAGGATTGAAGGTGCGATTTGTCCCCTCTACAAAAAAGGCGATCGGCTAGATTACTCTAACTACCGTGGCATTACGAATAGCATGAGAATTCGTAGGGCAGTAACGGGCGGGCTTTATGGGAGTCCATGTTAGTCCGGGTCAAATTTTTTACTCTCAGACAAATCCTCCAGAAATGTCGGGAGTCAACGTGCCCACGCATCATATTTTTGTGGATTTAAGGGAAGCATACGATACAGTCGAGCGCGAACAGCTATGGCAGATAATGCACGAAAACAGCTTTCCGATCAAACTGACGCGGCTGATCAAAGCTACCCTGGAGCGAGTTATGTGCTACGTCCGGCATGCTGTTATCGTTTGCACGTATATAGGTTAAACCTATGTTAAAAATAAACCGTGTAAAAAAGACTTGATTGCATTCTTTTTTGGAAAGGAAGTGCTATTAAAACTTAGTATTTCTTATATTATTTATTATTGATATCAACTAGTTAATAGTACAAATGTTTACTCCTCTTGTGAATTAAAATCACATCAATTTAACCTTTTAAGGTTTTATCAAACTTACTTCCACCAATGTCCAATATAGATAATCAATTTTCAGTAAAACTTCTGATTCGTATAACGTTACGTTTGATAACAAATTGTGTAGGCCACTCCTGGGAGGCGTTTTTCCATTAATTGCACTTGCGAAAACCGTAACAAGTTTACCATTGCTACGGATCTACTTCGTTTAGATTACTTATTTTTAAGAACATCCATAATTACTTCATCGACCGTATGATTGTTGAGCAAGGTTTTTATGTTATCATCGTCCATGGTTAACGAAAACAAAATTTTCGTATTCTCGCGCAGCCGTGTCGTGCAGTCCCCACTATCGGTATCGCTGGCCGGCTTGGAACCACATTGTATGATAACTTTAACGAGAACTTCGTCAACCGGTGCCGTTGGCCAGCCGAATTCCGCTAGCGTGTCCTCATCAATCAGCAGGCAGAGAAGCTCGGCGACTTTATCCTTCAGTACCGTATCACTGAGGAAGATTGGCATACAATTGTCTTGCTCTTCGATCTTGATTTTTTTGGACGGGATGGGATTTGACGCTCGAAGGCGTTTCTTCGGCGCATGGACTACTTTTTTCTGGGATGTAACTGGATCGGTTTCTTGTTTCTTCGAAGCTGCTGTTTCAGGTTGCTGTGGAGACTTCGATGCTGTAATGGTCGTGCATTTCACTTCAGTCTTGGTTTTTGGTTTTTGCTTAACCGAAATTGCTTCAAGTTTTTCATTTGGAGGATCCATTTCGACCACTTCCAGAATTTCCACTCGTGTACCATTGTCCTGCATCTCCGTCGCGGTTGATTGCGGCGTAATCTGCACGATTTGAATGTTGTCAACTGGAGTAATTTGGTAGACTTCTCCACCGATTTCCAGTACCTCTTCTCCCCTCTGCAGAGGAGGTGGCGGAGCCTTTTCGGTTGCAGTTTTTTCAATCTTTACAGGATTTTTACCTCTGCAATATTCAAAGCGTTCATAGACAATCTGATGCAGAATATAGAAAGAATACTTACGTATGCTTCGACCTGATGTGTCGGACCAAACAATCGTGCCGTAAAAATTGATGGCCGCATATATTACAATCAACTGGGTCTTCAATTTCATGGATTCTGTCATGAAGTTTCACAGCGTGTTTAGTCATGAATTTTTTCCCACACTTATCACAAGCGTGTTCTGCAGGATATAAGAGTCACGTTTATATCATTTAGCTAGATTTATTACCTCTGAGCGACTTACTTTTAACCTTATTGTGAGTAACCGAGTGTCGCTTGAGATCGTCGTAACGTAAAAATCCTTTGTTGCAAACGTCGCAAGTAATGCGTTCCTCACTATTGTGCACAAAACGAATGTGTTCTTCAAGCCTCGCTTTTCGACCGAAGGCTGCATCGCACTGAATGCACGCGAATCCATTTTCTCCGGTGTGGTTAAACATGTGCGCACGCAATTGCGTAGCCTGGATGAATCGTTTGTCACACATTGTACAATGATGTGGCCTTTCTCCTGTTATGAAAAAAAAAACAATTTTAAAAATCTAGTGGTATGGAATCGCATTTCCTTACCTGTATGCGTTTTGCGATGTCTGTTCAGGGTTTCCCGAGCAGAAAATGTACCCGAACACTGTAACATAGAAAAGCGAATAAAGGATGTGGCCTACTGAAAACTTAACACAACAGCTTGCCTGATCACAGCGATATGGACGCTCGCCGGTATGACATCTTCGATGCTTTCTCAACGCCCCAGTGGATGGAAATGATTTGTTGCATAGATCGCATGGAAACGGCTTTTCGCCGGTGTGTGTGCGAATGTGAATGCTGCAGTGCAGATTATAAACTTAGTTATTTGTACGAACAACCAGCTAGCAGTAAATAAAACTTACTTTAACAACGATGACCCATAGAATGATTTTGGACAGTACGGACATTGGTAGTCACGTCTACGTGAACTTTGACCCATATGGAAGCGCAGGTGTTCCCGCAAATTATCGAGGCGTGTAAACTCTTTGCCGCACACTTCACAGGGCAACGTTTGCTTCGGGATATCTCCACAGCTCGAATGATTCAAATGACGATCGAGATGGTATTTACGGGTGAAATCTTTGCCACACTTGAGGCACGAAAAAGGTTTTCCTTCGCTATGCGTTTCCATGTGACCCTCCAGAACGGCTGCCGACGAACATCGTGCATTACATTGGGCACAGGCAAAGGCGTCGCTTTCCGCATGCACGGAAGCAAGATGTTTTTCCATATACTCAAAAGCTTTGAACGATTTAGGGCAAAATTTGCACTGCATGTGGCCCACATGGGCCGTAGATTTGTCCTCACCGCAACAGTAGCATGGGTTCTCAGGAGTTGGATTGCAGTATTTGAAAAACTCCTCGCCGGGCTGGGCAACCATTGCAGCAGCTTTCTCCTTTTGTAGTACATCTTTAAATACCTCTTCTTTACAAAAGCAAACTAGTTTGTGCTTTGCTAAACTCTGCAAATATTTATCTAATTAATTATTGAGTTTAAACTTTTGAAATGATCATTACCTTGGCCGTTGGAAATTTCGTGTTGCATATTAAACAAGTTCGAGCCGCTTTCATTTCGATGATCAACCGTCCATCGTGGGTTTGGACCAAATCGGGCTCAACATTATCTCCAGTGGCGGCAAAATTGTCAGTATCCTGCGTGGTTTCATCCACCGGAACCAGCTCCAAGTCCTGCTCTGGATCCGCGTCGAGCGGTACGGTGAGCCGAAATTTCTCCCCCTTAGGTCGTCGTGATGGCCTTTCCGACATGGCAATTCAGTTGTTCTGTAAATATCAAAGCAGTTTGAAAGTTAATTAGCTTTGGAAACTACATTTTTAATCCTTGGCTATGTTTAATTCTTAATTTTTCAAGCAAAGGTTACCTACTAGGAATACCGACTGCATGCCTTCACGCACGTGGCTGAATTATTCACCGCCTGGTAGCAAAGCTTACTTCGATCTAAATTACAGTATGCAAGGGACACCTAGTTTCAGACAATTCAAAAAAATATTGAGCTAAATGAGCTATACCAGAATGTAACCGAATTCGAAGCAAAACGATTCCAAATGTCCGAACGGTCAGTCGTCAGTTAAACCCCACTGGGAGAAACAATACTGGTCAGTCGGAAATACTGGTCCAAATAGGAATGGACAGCTGTTAGCTTTAAACGGATGGAATTTAAAGCTGCTGCTTTTAAAAAAATACAATTTGAAACATCTGATCAAAATACTATTTAATGATCGTCTGCGGTATGACTTTCCAACGAGACCAATAGAACTGCAATACGGGTCAGGTATTTCAGAAAATTAGCTACACATGCACAGAAATGCTCCATCCGTCGAATTAATTCGAATACCTATACGCAACACGAGCCCAGAGGCATGGCTGGTGAATTAGAACGAAGCAAATGCTCTAAACGCCCGTTCAACTGGTGAAAACTACAAGCTTTACGCATTGGATTTCCTCCTGTTGTGCTGACCAAAAATATTCTTCACATAATAAATCCCCTATTTCTATACAGACGCCGCACAGGTTTTGCCTTGCATTCGTCTCATACACTTTATACGCCCGAACGATACGCACATATCGGAAAGAAAGTATGAAAAATGGCGATTTCAACTCATACGTGGTCTACTTGTTGCATCCTTACTTCGACCGATGAAAAGTTGCCGATTAGATTGCCTACATTTAATACTGATACTTACCCGGACGGCTGATACACTAATGAATAAAGTTGCGTTTTATTTGGTGGGTTTTAATCAAATTTAAATCAATTTTAACTAAATGAAAATAACAAGCAAGTTAAAATCATGCTCGAGAAAAAATAAATAAATGACGGCTGCCCCTAAATCGGCGATCCCTCACATCGCCTACCGCACGAGCACAAACGAAATGAGCAAACGACAGTATGGGAATCGCTTGGAATGGAGCAAGACCAGCCAAACATAGCCGTAGTTGTTTTGAGCGAGACGAGTAGCTATGCAACCGCATCACGATGTACACGTCAGCAGCGCTTGGTTGCCGCTCGCCAGGCGCGTTCCACGGAAACCATATAGAAAGTTGAACAATCGGGCTGCTTCCAAACAGGCGTAAAACTATTGAGTGAGTTCAAAAGTGTATGTGTGTGTGTTTAAATAATAGGCCAAAGAGGTAATTTATAAAGTTCTATGCACACAGTAAAATAAATTGTACAGTACCGCCCCGCTAATCCGACAAATTTATAGCCGGATTAGCGAATTTTGACTCGATAATATGACAGTCAAACTGACGTCAGTGTGAGTTTGAAATGTGGTTTTGTTTACATCCATACGTAAACAACTCCGGAAATTTTTGAAAATATTTGTCGTAAGTACGCAATAATTATGTTTCATACTCGGTAATGCTCAATTTAGTCAACAAAATAATTTGAAATTCTTAGTTACACACTTAAACGATTCGGTAAAATTTACCGAAATCTAAACAGCTGAACGTTCGGTAAAATTTTTTATTGCACCAAACATTACTAATGATCTGTAAACGTCGATTGGCACCATCGAAATTTTTACCGAACGTTCAGCTGTTTAGAATTCGGTAAAATTTTACCGAATTCGGTGCTTTTTGTTAAGTGTGTAGTGTCCAAATAAGCACAAACACATCAGTCGATTGAGAGTAGCAATGAAAATATTATAGCCATTGCAAAAGCGAACGTGTTGTCTATTGAGAGTAGTAATGAAAATATTATAGCCATGGCAAAAGTGAACGTAGTTAGGCTGTGAACCATTTCGCGAAATTTTTAACTTTTTAGTTAAAATTTGACAGTTTGATGGTTATTTCTCCTCGAGTGGTTAAAATCAGTTCAGATTGCGAACCATTTCATATTTGACGTATTGATAGTTTTTTTTGTTCAATGAGAGCCTATCCAGCTTTTTACGCGCTATAATAATGGCCGCTATAAATTGTGTTCGTAATATGCGATCAATCTTTTTGACAACTCTGCATACATCAAATCTGGCACTTTTCTCTTGCAACACTACCGTGCTCTTTCTTTCGTTTACGTCAAAGAAGGAGAGCAAAAATGTGCGAAATGTAAACAAAACTATTGCTCTCCTTTTTTTGCGTAAACGAAAGAAAGAGCAACACTACCGTACATGAGAAGAGTGCCCAGTTTTGATGGATGCAGAGTTGTCAAAAAGATTGTTCGAATATTACGAACACAATTTATAGCGTCCGCCATTATAGCGCGTAAAAAGCTGGATAAGGTGAGGATGAAAATATTGTTTATTCTGTTCGAGTTAAAATTGGATGATCATATGGAAATTTACTATTAGTTATGTGCAGAATATTTTGAGTGTATGCTGGTCCAGCAAAAAATAATTCACTCGTTTTATTTACATTTGCGACATTCGCCCTTTTGTTAACTCTATCTATAGAATTCTGCACAAAATAAAAAAAAAATAATTGTGGACTGAGGGCAAAACCCAGATATTTTTTTGATTCTATAATTGTTTGACCTTTTAGTTCAACAATATAAGGTTTGTTATTTTGAATAATAGCTAGTCTCTATCAAAGAAAAAATTGTAGAATCCAAAATAAGAATGTTTGGGGAGCAGTTCCACGTGAAATAGGTAAACACTGACGAACTGACATGACACTTAGAAGAAAATCCTTTAAAAACCATCGTCCTGCACATTTTGCTTGCTTGCGATTATTATCTAAAATTTTTCTTTCGTAGGTTTAGTTGTGCGCCTAACAGTTGCGCGCAGCTCTGTTCTGGTTGCTCGTAGTCAAAGTATCTCTTTTACACTCACACGAAATCTCGTAAGAAACTGTCAACGCAAGAGTGATGAGAAAAGCAACAATATTTCTCTCTCGCTCATCAGCTGAATGCTAGGGTAGCTTGCCTTGTGTTTGCCCGTTCAAACATGGACAACTTTTTACAAACGCAATCAGCATTTAAGTTTTATCATTTTCGGTTAACGTAAGACATTGTAACTGTGTTGTTTGTAAGTCTGTACGTAATAGAACAAAACAAAAGTTATCTAAGCAAAGAATAAGAGCATAAACATAGAAAACTTACACGTGCTTACACTGTCAATAATACATGATTTACCTTTGCGCACAACTATATAAAGCTAAAAAACGAAATCAAGAGCAACATTTCAAATAGGCCGAAGTCAAAACTGACAGTTTCGAGAAAATCGATGTTGAAACTTGAGCATCATTTTTTAACTCCTTATTTGATATAAACAGTGTTGCTTAGAATTGAATGTCACATTATGATGCAAAAACATAATAGTTTAATGTGTAATGCAACAACTAGCAGAAAAAAACATTGATTTACTTTGTAATTTGCAAAAATATGCGTTTGGCCGTTTTCGGAGATCATTCGGTAATACGACTTTTTCATAAGGCTGATTTGATTATCAATTGTTGATGGGGCCTTTGACATGAGGCTTTTATTTACTGTCAGTGGTGATATGATTTTGGTGTTGGGCCAGTTTTTAAACAGCATTTCGCGTTTGGCCTTTTTTTATCATGTTGTTTTGAAGCGCAATGGCTAGAAAAGGTTAAAAATTCGTAACTGGGACACCGATCAGGTTTACTATTTCTACTAGAAAAGTTGGGGTTTAATTTCATCGGCAAATCTGCCACCGTTCAACAGGTTTGTGAAGCGGGATGTGTTACCCGTGAGGTGCGGCAGTCGCTATTGGTAGTGTGAAGCAGCAGCAGTTCATTCATTTAGCATTTCTAACTCACCACAGCGTGCAAGTGCATCACGCCTTGGCAGTTCAGCGATAGTAAATGTCTCGGGCGCGCTACTAACGAACTCTGTCCGGTTCCTCCACAGGTGATATATATATACAGCGAAATAGTTTTTTTCGTGTAAACCGAAAAGTAACTTAAATTTTTGTTGCCGCGCAGGCTTAAGTACTAAACATGTCGTGTCTGTGAATGACCGTGTTATTTATGCAGGTAGCATCGTATTGTTTTTTTCGGTCGTCCGTCGAGTCTCTCGCGCAATTGTACGGCGGGGATCATCTTCGCAGCAGCAACTGCAGAACTGGCTGTTTCTAAAATATTTAATTTGCACTGTTAACAATTGATTACCAACGGAAATTCAAAAATTGTGTATTTATTACTTACTAAACGTACTTAACCGGAGATGGCCAGTGATTATTCGCCACTATGCGTAGAAATCCCACAACAAAAATAGGGCCGAATGCAAAACAAAACACAAACTGCGTATAGGCTTTTTCATACAAAAGGCCCAAGGCACAAAATGAAAACTTTGTTGCCAGTTTTCACATAAGGCTTTTTCAAATTTGCTTTTTAAGACTCATAAAGTTTTCAAATCGCTATGATGTTTGGTATTATTATAGACACTTAAAAAAGCTTTAAATATAACCAAAAAACCAGTTTTTTTATATTTTGCACTTGGGCCCTATTGAAATGTTGCTCTTGAAATATTTTCTCGGGAAGCACGGGTTGCGGAGTAGCTTGCATTTGCAGGGTTTTATGCTGTAGGGTTTTGTACATTTGAATGGTTTTATACTGAAAACTGAAAGCAACACTCGCGCGGCGCGGTGTGGCCGTGTTGCGAAACATGCTTTTTTGAAAAATGAGTGGTTTTTGATTGGAGGATGGAATTGGGTCCTAAAATTTGTGATAAAAAGATGATTTTATTAGAAGGAACGATAAAGCTTCCCATTATGACTACCAGAGTATAGTTTTTTCTTTTTTAAAAAGATGCAGAGCACTAAAAAATTAAAAAACAAAAATATTGTAATTTATTCTTCCTTGACATTAGAGATCTTCCTTGACATAACGAAAATAACACGTTTTGGCAACAATGATAACTTTTTCTCACTGGCAACTCTGGTTTGACATTAGAGCAGCTGATCGTTTTGACAGTTACAGCTTCGCAGTTGTCTCTTGTGCTTGTCTGCGTTTTGCTGGTCGTGAGGAAGTGGAACATCAAATTTGTACTAGTTATCGGATAAAAGTTTTGATTCGGGCAATGTATTCCAATCCATCGATTCACGGTGCTAGTCTTTGTCCAAATCTAGTTTGCGCTAAGAATGACTAAACGATGTCAAACTGATGGCCAACAGTATAATCTCGGTACAATCGACCCCGCAGAACAGTATGAAAAAAAAACGCCAACCGAAACTGGCACCGTATTATCAATCAGATTGGTATGTTCTGCTACTCCTATGTGAATCAGCAGTAGGGCGAACGGCAGACCAAAAATTTCTGTGCGTTTCTAACCAAACACGGTCGCATCTCGATGGCGGGTGTTGCATCCGAAAACTGATGCCATTCACGCTGCGACCAAGTGCAGTCACTACGCTTATTGCTGATTTTGACAAAGGCCTTAATTAAACTGAGATGACCAGAACCGGAAAATGAGCTGTAAACTCAGAAAATGTTTTAGGTCGCGATTGCCAAGCCATTTCCTGACTTTGCAACTTTTGACTTTTTGACACACTATCACATGAGCGTGAAGGTAAACAAAAAGTTTTCCGTGACATATGACATTTCAAGACATACTATGGTTTCTTTTTATAATTCGTGTTGTCTAGACACCGCTTGACACAACCATGCACAACTATAGTTTGTCTATATAAGGTTGCCCAAATGTTTATTTTTTGTTCAAAATTTCACAAAATTAAAAAAAAAGGTTTTTAACGGCAATAGCCTAAAAATATAAAATTGAATATCAAAATATGTGTTCCTAACCCTAAACTCATCGATTCAAGCTAAAAACGACATAGGGCTTTAGGACCCAATTATCGCGAGTGTCTTGTCTGTGAGGTAAATGACAAGTTTGGGATTTTTCAAGTAATATATGAATTTGTAATATAAATAACAATTCTTTATGTCATTTACAACAAAATTGGTCATAATAATTATTTTTCTAAATGCAGCCGTTTTCGAGATATTAGGAGAAAAAGTTAGATTCATTTTAATTTTTTATGTTAAACACGTCTTTTTCATATGTTACTCCAGTTGCTCCACTGTTTATATAAAATTTCTTATAACTACATTTAATTTCCTATCCACCTTTTCGCGCGCTTAATGGCGGCTAGTGGGCACAACTTTTGGAAAATATTTAAATGCTTTTGGCAACTTTGCTAACGTAAGCTTGACAGTTTTACAAGGGGGAAAATGTCAACTTGACGTGAGCAGAGTTGCCAAAAGCATGTTATTTTTTCCGAAAGTTGTGCCCACTAGCCGTGAAGCCCTATAACCCAGATAACACAAAATCGTAATAGAGAGTTCACAATCGAGGGGCAAGACACTTCATAATATTATCATAATATTAATATATTAGGCTCTATTAAAACCCTATAAATGTATAAATAAATGTAACTTTATAGGGCTTTCGGTTATATTATGGGTGGGAAAGGTCAATATATTAAGGTTGGAAAAATATTTCCATAGGGAAAAGTAATATATTTTCGACAGTGTCTTGCCCCTCGTTCACAATAAATCGTTTTCATGTCAATATCACATTGGAAATTGTATAATGATTAGAGTATGTCAAATCGAAGTGAACAATAAGTTGTTTTGCAGTCGTGCGTGTCTTCATATACAATTCATGACTGTGAATTATAAAGCAGCATGGACAATTGCAATATTTGATTATATCTTAATCATATATTCAGGAGTATTTAGTTGCGTGTTATAAAAACTGCGCAAAATAGAATTACAAATAGTTGTCAAAATTTTCGCACGTATATCGCCTCCACTTTGGTACATATATGTTCTTATATGGTGTGAAATATAACTTTTTCGTTCAGATATGATTTCGTATACCTCAGTTGCAATCGAGATATACAAACCAAATGGTTTACTGGGAAATGTGTATCTTTATAGGGCTTTAACAAGCCGCCATTAGGCACGCGAAAAGGTCGATAACTTATCCGAAAACACCTTATTGATTCAACTTTTCGCTTTAGAGTTGTGGGTATTTTGAAAACTGTATTCGACACACTGATTAGTTGGTAACTTTTTGCCGCGAGTTGAAAGTATGTTGTTTATATCGGTAGAGTTTTACCAAAATGGATTAGGAGATTACAGTGATATCTCTGGAACAAGAGAAATGCAAAAAACTTAGGGCACTTTTTTCGAAAAAAAAAAATCGCTTCTCATCGACAGACCAGTAAACGGCTCAGAATCAAACACTCAACCGTATCCCAAGTAACTAGACGTTCAAGAAGCATCAAACTACCAAACACAAACAGAATGATGACAGTGGTAGGAAACGTGGCACCACAGACCCGACGAATGCCAGCATGGTAGTTGCGCATTCAAGCACAACCCAATATTTCGATTCAGGATGTGGTCGAAACAGGCTAAATTTTCGGTTTATTTTGTGCAACAATGACACGTTGTGGGCTGCAGATGTACAAAGTTCGGATGGCACCGAACTGGAGTGACAAACAGAACGCGGTGGTCAAAACTCGCAGAAGGAAGCCGTTCACAAAATTGTTCTGCATTGTGACCCAAGTAACCAGCACTAACCAGTAACTAAGCATTAATCCAAAACCGTATATTGGAAATAATTCTGCATCCCTGGTGCCAAACTCAATCTTTATGCTTATAAAACGTATATTAACATTGTTGATGCATAGAAGTATAATGCATTATAATGCAATATAATGCATTTAGTCAGTTGCATTGAAACGAGCCGTAAGTGTTGATAAACGGTTTGTACTTGACTTCTTATTATTGCTATTCTACGGCCACTATTCGTGTCCTCTTCTACCTAACGGATGCCGTCTTTTTCTATCCTACTCTCAACCCCCGCTAATATGAAAAACAGCTCGTTCAGATTGGGCGAGTCAATTTTTAATCTGAATATTTGGTAACTCTATTCATTTTCAACGCATTCGCATACCACGCATTCATACCACCGAGGTACAGATTAAAAATGTTCAGATTAAAGAAGGTCATACCAACGAGGGTACACGGTATAAGCATTTTATTAACATTTACGGTACGTTACGGATTTGTCCTAAAGCTTATACGCAAATAGTGTTTTTAATAATGCTAATTTACGATAATGCTTAAACGCATTAGCAATGTTTATACAAAAGTTTTAACCGTGCGAATTGCTGATATACCGCTGTCTGATATTAGCGATGCCGAGCTACAGCCAATATGGGGTTATGCGTTAATGCGTGTGGTTACTTGGGCGGCTGCGAAGTCTGTCGATAGAGGAGGGTCAAGTTCTTAAGGACGTTTTATACCCATGGCTTTGCTTTGTTTTTTACCATTACCATAAAATCAGGTTAATTTTAAATTATTAGAAAGATCGGGCACTCAGCGAGTTATTAAACAAATACACTCAAGTCGCTTGGCCTGTGTGAAAGGTCCATTCCACATAAAAAGTTCATAACTTCTATAAATTCGCGTAAAAAGCGGCTTCAGTGTAAATAATATTTTCAATATTTTTGATTCCGGCCGCATATCAGAAATGACGCAAACTGTTGTCGAGCTCTAGAAACTCAGAAGTGCCATGAGCATCAAGAGCTACCAAGATTGATGATATCATTATTGTTTTTATTATTGCTATATGTCATAAATAAGTAAAATCAAAACATTGATAAAAATCGTGAGGAAAATCAGGAAAATACATTATTGTATTTTCACACAGTTTTAGTTGAATTTTTAGTTGTTTGTCCTGTTTACTGTAGTGAATGCGAACGGCCGTAATATGAGCGATTATGACTGGGATTCGCATAATCGCCGCCAGGTACTGGAAGGTCGACAAATTCTCGAGAGAACGTCGGCCAGCTTAGCTCGGTCCAATCAAATCGCAATCGAAACCGAACATACAGGACATGAGGTAATTTGATGAGTTGTGCTCTAGTTTCTTTTTATCTGTGGTTGGGCAAACCAATTGCGTTCTATAGGCCAAAATAAGGTACGATCTGCAGTTGTTTGGTTGTCCGTCATGAACGACTGATTTACCAGGACTTTTTAGGATTTTTGATAGACCAATGTAAGACTCTAGAACGTTCATATTACTCCATAAAACAGTCAACTCAGATTAGTCAAAAGTGTTAATTTTTTGCGTTCGAAAATTTCTAGTCTAAGTAAGTATGGATTTTTGAAAGTAAAAAACGTAATAATTTATTTGGCCTTCTGAATCTTCTGAATACGTATCGCATTTTTCCTTCGAATGAAAGAAAGTGGTATTAGCAAACTAAAATGATTGACTTACAAAATCAAATCGAATCTACGTTCTTTGGAGCTTGCTTAATATAAGTACCTAGGTTTACATGTCTTTTCCGGATTGTTTCTTTTTCAGTTGGGACAGATACTAAGTAATATCCAACCCAACTGACGGTGAATAGTTTGTTGGGCGACTACCAGTAAGAATAACTTATGTTATAATGAATTCGAGACGGTGAATAGTTTGTTCCCACAACCCGATGGTTTCGATTGAAAAAATCTAAATTTCTTATAGATTATAAGATAAATTAAAGCATTTGAATCATCATTTGTAATATAAAATAGATGAAACAGAATGCCACGTTTCTTCTAACTCAAAGTTTCAAATATTGTATGTCATTTTCAGGTCATCTCGGAGCTTGAGGTTCAGCGCGAATCTTTGCTGCGCAGTCAGCATCGATTGGAAAACGCCAACGATGGTCTATCCAAGTCGAGAGCAATACTCCGGACAATGCAACGGAACGTGTTATACAATAAAGTGATTTTAATTCTAATTATTGTACTGGAAGCCTTCATACTTGCCGGTTTGCTATTCCTGAAATTTTTCCGCTAACATCGAAAAATGCGAAATACGAGATCGGCATCATTCCTTCTCTAAATTTATGACCACCAAAGCTGTTTTATTCTATTTTTGGCAAAATGGAAACATTGAAACAAAACAAATATAAACATTTTAAAAAATAATAGCCTTTTTTATAATTACTTGAGAAATATCAATTTCGGTTTTTATTCTCATTAAAAATTGTTTCACGCGTAATCAACATAAGCAACGTGCTCGTTGGCTGCGTCAGTCCACAGATTCAGGCACGAGTGAAGGCGTTTCCATGGTAACTAGTTTCCTACAACAAGGATTGATTGTCCTGTCGAAGAGGCCTTCAGAAGTGAAAATCCAAATGATTTGCTTTTTGTGATGCAAAAACGTATTACATTTAAATTTAGGACATAGAGTATAAAACAAAAAGAAAGACGCAATTAAGTGGGTGTAATAAACTATAATCCCGGGGTTTTGCTCAAGAGCAGGAGTGCAGCTGGTACTGCACCCAATGTGATGAGCAAAATGTCTGACCCAGATCCGGCCATCATTAAAAAAACGCAGAATTCACTTGGCAAATACGTAAAAAAGCCGGCCCTGACGGAGAAACTACTTAAGAAACCCCCGTTTCGGTTTCTTCATGATGTCGTTAATGTGGTAAGTCGAAACATTAACCTTATCAGGTGTTTGAGTTCAAATCATTGGAATAAATTACTACCTACGATATTCTAAGATATACAATGTTCATTATATTAAGTTAAAAAATTAAAAAAAATAATTTTAAAATTATCCTTTCAGGTCATCAAAGAAACAGCGTTCCTACAGGGTTTGTATACCCCCGAGGAACTGAATTCAGAGAATTTTAAAGATCGGGATTCGAAAATAGCCTATCTTCAAAAGTTGATTGATGTAACCAGTAAGTTCTTATCACGATTCCCAAGGAACATTTTTGTTGTAAAATAGTTGATCAAGCACTGTACAACAGTTGAATAAGCTATTCTTAAACAAAAATGTTTGTTGGGTTGGCTATAATGCATTTTATTTGGGTGTTGTCGAACGGTTGACACGGTGACCATGTATGTTTGAAAACGTGAAATACAAGGGTGATGCGAATTCGTGAGAATGTTTAATTAATGATAGTTTTATTCCCTTTCAGAAGCAACAACGGGAAAGGAGCTGAAAGTACGGCCGTCCAAGGTTGTTGCGGGCCTTGAACCGGAGAAAACAAATGAGTTGCTCCAAGCAATAGGCTATGCATTAGACAAAAAGTTGAACAGCGTCAGTGTGGTACAAAGTTACCTGGAAACAAAAGAAAAAGGAGCAGTAGGAGAACAAGCAAAGCCCAGTGTGAACGGGAATAAAGAAGGCGGCGATAAAAAAGATGAAAAGAAAAGCAGAGATAAGGCAAAGGAAAAATCGAAAGAAAAAGAGAAAACAAAAGATAGTGACAAAGAGAAAACAAAAGAAAAACACAAACGAACCGAAGATTCTTCTGATGTTAAGAAAGAAGAATCAAAATCGAAAAAAGAAAGACCTGAAAAAGGAAGCAGAGTTAAAGAAAAAGATAAAACAAGTCATACTAAGAAAGATGATAAACAGAGAACGGAAAAGGATGATACGAAATTGTCTGGAGAGAAAAAGAAGTTGGAAAAGTCTAGATCCAAAGAGAAAGAGAAAACTTTAAAGCGGACTGAATCAATAAAAGAGGAAACAGCGCAATTGAATAAAATAGATCCACCGACAGTGGACACCGACAATAAGGATTCGCTGAAGGAAAACGAAAGCGGAGAAGCAAATGGAAAGGGTGCAACAAGTGCCGAAGATGAACTGGTAGCTGTGATTGATGAGGAAGCAGAACTTCGTCGTATTGAACGGAACTCCAGTCGGAGATCTTCGCTGAAAAAACAGGGTAGTTTAACGCCGAGCGAGAACAATATCCTGGGCGATCTCAACCAGTATAATGGACTAGAAATTCAAGACCCTAATCGCCCGAGTGGTGGTATTATGGGAGAAGCCATTACGCGACATGATTCGGATCCAGTTGAGCCCATAGCCAGTGAGAGGGTTTCTGCCAAACCGCCAATACATCGACAGCAATCCGTAGACAGCGTGATGCGACCAAGAACTAGCCTGAGGCCTCCGAGTGTACGACCACCTTCGGCAAGACCTGGTGCTCCTAGAAGAAAGGAGAAAAACGTTGAAATCGTTCTGAATCCGAATGAGACCACTAAGTTGGGCGAAATCAATGTAAAAATGGAGGTGTTTAATAATGAACTACTGGATGATGACGGAGAAAATTTGGTAGTAATTGAAGATTCCACAGTGATGGGTGATCCGTACGGTGGATTGGAGAAAAGTGTGGATGAGGAAGCTAAAGAGGACCAAGACCAAGGACATCTTGTGCAGCAAATTCTAGAAACGCAGAAAGAATTTTCGAATATTGCTGGTGGAGAAGCAAAAACTGAATCTGCGAAACAAATTGAAATGGTATGAGGAATATGATAACCTTTCAAATTATATCGGTTCAAATCAATTATTTCAGGAATGGTCCAACAGCCAGCGGCAATCATCGTCAAAGCAGATGGAGATACTTAGGGAGTCGATTCAGAAACTAACGAGATCGGTTAATCCTCTTGGGAAGTTGATGGATTTTCTTCAGGAAGACATCGATTCGATGGAGCGAGAGTTAACTAATTGGCAGCAGGTATATTCGCAATCGGCAATCGAGTTGAACAAGGAGCGAAGGTAACGTATAATACTGAGAAAATGCGGTAGTCGATTCTAACCTCTTTTTTCTATAGTGCTAACGAAAGTGCAATCGAACCATTGAAACACCAACTCGCCCAAATCGAAGGAAACATTCGAGAATATCAGGAATTGATAGACATCACTCGGTGTAACATCCTTCACAATGAACAGAAAATTGAGACGTTATACATGGCGGAGATTTGAGATAGACATTTGTTCAGTTTGACCGTGTTGATTTATTTGGAAATAAATTTTATGATATCGTATAAACACCATGCAACCGCTTGATGACTATAGTTTTCTTGTTGCAGAGTTGGATAATTGGGTCCGTTAATCTAAATTAACATGACATGGCTCACTCTTTGTTTTTTATACATCTTATTTCATTTATGTTAGTTGAATGGTTCCGACCGGGGCAATTTATTGGGTATTCGCACTCGTGAATCATCTGCCATAGATGATCTAAGCTTCAAGGCAGCGAATCTCGGTTGGACGGTACTGCTCAAGTCAGTGGGATCGTTGCCACTAGCTCTGTGATTGCCCTATCCTCTAATAACCGGATGCGAGGTCTGTCGATAAAGAAGGATCAAGTCTTGAAGGCGTTGATACCCCCAAGTCAGATGATCTCAATTGATCGTATTATGTACTTGCCTTACCGATGCGCATATCCTCTGTTGTACGGTGCTAACCAGGTAATTTGCGAAGGCACCGTAATCACCTTCTGCCTAGTCATGTCATTTTCCACGTTGAGCGTTACCAGGTGAAGCCCATCCGCTGTTCAAGCGGATATCCGATTTGCACGGCATGAACGATGGATAATGCTAGCCGCACAGGTGCTCGTTCGCTTTTCCATTTACATTTCCATTTCGCCGTCTTCCATTTGCACCCTATCGTGTCTAAAAACACCTAGGGTGCGTTTTTCCTCCGCGAGCATGGTCTTTGTTACATGGCCATAGAGTAACAACTTGGTGAAGCTTCGAATTCATTTCGAGCATATTTCGGAGTATAAAGAAAACCCGAGTTCCTCTCATAATGCGTATGCGCATTTCTTTCGTACGACGTGTTAAATAGAAGCCACGGCCTTGCCGTTTTCCTTTGGGAGATTCGCTAGTGTTGTTGATATTCACAAAATGAGCATCATCCGATACGTTGCGCTTTGATTGATTGCCTCAGGTAATTTAGAAATCCTTGTTCGTGCATAATATGTTATAACTGATCTCGAACGATTGTATCGTAAGCTGATTTGAAGTCAATGAAGATGGCTTGTGGCTATATTGTATTTGTGCAACACTTCCCGGTTCGCAAAAATCTGCTCCGTGGCGGCTTGGGCTTGATATTGCTCCACAAATTCTTTTGCTGCTATCGATTGGCGGCGATAGAGTATTTAACTTGTAGATGACACTCGTTTAACAGAGTGATCAGGTGGTAATTGCACCAATTCAGCTAGTTTCTCTTTTTGTAGTACACGATTCCTTCCATCCACTCCTCCGGTAAACTCTCTAACCTTTGCAAACACCCGGTGCAGTTTAGTAGGCGAATGCTGGATTATCCTGAGCATCAAGCCTGGTTCCCAGCTCGTTAGTATACGACAATCGTCGTTTTCAGGCTTTCCTAAGGTGAAGTACAGACGCTCGAAAGAGCTTTCCCTGCTAGGTATCCAATGTGGTTGGTTATCCGATCTGCTCTTTTTTACCTCAGCTCTGAAGGATTTGTCAACCTCTCAAAATCTGGCCTGCGTCTCTTGCTGTCGGTGACAAGCGAAACTAATGTGGTCCACTATATTGTAGACAGTGAGGAAAGGCAAAAAACTCTTTCCCGACATTCGTCCGGGAGTTTTTAAATTGCCCATTCGGATGTTTTTCTTTTGTTCTAATTAACAAATCATGCTAACCCACAGCTGTTATATTATACATAATAATGATTTATACCGTATTCATTCATATACGTTATATATAGTAGGCTCTCCATCCACTACAAATATATACACAAATTTACACTTACATTCATGAATATATTCAACAACTTTAGCTCTATTCATGTTTACCCAAAGTTTAGTTCGATTGCTCGATTGCTATTACAGTATTAGGTGACTATCTATAGTTTAATTTTCCTTTAAAATAATTACTACAAATTTTGGTTTCCTTTCAGATCATATCTCTCAGATGACTTTTCCCTGAACAATCCTCGAAATTTATTCCACACAGTTTTCGCAAACTAATAGATAACTATTTCGCTCTTGTTTGGTCTGGTGCACCCTTTTTTTGGTATTTACACTTAATGTATCATCAATGTGGTTTTTAAATCCATTATTTATTCTCGCTACTTTTACTGACGCGATTAAGCATAGTACGTTTTGCTTGTGTTATAACTATTGATTCGCTTGTGTGTTTAGTGATTATTCTCATTCCATCGCGATTAAATGTTTTGCGTTAACAAGCTATAATACTTAGACAACGGTTCTACAACAAATTGCACCATTCTTTAAGGTATAACGAAACCATAAATATGAGTGGGCACTGAATCTCATTTATTATAGTTCGTGTGGCTCAGATCAGATAGATGATAGAAAATTACAATACAAGTGACGGTCGAAGCAACGTGGGAACTCTCTGATTGCACGGAATCTAACATCAGAACCAAGAGCTATCACAAATTGGGCTGGTTAAAGTGTTGCTTTTGCTTGGTTTAGGTGATTCTAGTAACTACAAATTACGTTATGGGCGGTAGTGAGCAACTTCTGAAGGAAAACAATTAGCACACTAATCAATTGCATATTTCGTGATGAATAATTGTGATGATTATCATTGCAAACTGCGTTATTATTTTTCATTGTTTTCATTTAGTTTTGACGAACTCAATCAAAGAAAAAGAAAAGAAAAACAAAACGATTTTTAGGGAACTGCGAATTATTGAGAGTGTGAAAGCCTACGTGAATTATTTACAGAACAATATAAGATGATAATTTATCACTTGATTTCTGGGTGCTCCAATACAACAAGTTAGGTAATTCCTAATGTAGCACATCAAAGGCATCGGTTTTAATTTTTTTTCGTTATTTGATATATGTTTAATTTATAAGGATAAAACTTCCAATAAAAGTGCTAGGTTTTATAACAAGCAGTGAGCGCGGATCGTGTTTCATGTTAATTGAATAATTGCAAAGTAGAACTGAAAAATATATAGCACATTTTCGTTTAGGTCAGTTAATTATTTAGTGCTGATTGAATGCAATTCGGCTTTGTGGTTCTTTCAGAACTGATATTCTTTTATACATTTTCAAAGACACTTTGTATTACGTTTACTTTCATAACCGATTTGCAAATAAACATTTGACCAACACGCGTTTTTATTTCGCTTCGGAAAATAATCGCGTTTTTCCAATTGCTAACATGGAACATCCTTCTGCTGAGTGTGGTTGTCGTCCAAAGTTTCGATCTATGATCTCTTATATAGTGTATCCTTTTACGCTTTAATCGTGTTTTAAGGGCCAGCTGTTCTGATGTTCTCTAAAAGAGAATCATCCAGTATCAATGCGTCAATCTCTCTTTACGACGGTGCAGAGCCAAGCCAAGTGTTGCTATGTGAATCACTGTTCACGGTAACACAATGCCGAATGCAGAGTATGATTTTGGCTCAGTTTTTAATCGTATCGCAATTAATTGACGACGAGTAGCCTAGGACCGAGTACAATGGAGACAAATTCTTGATACGGCAAGAGACCGGGGTGCTCTCGGCTGCTAAAGTAAGTGAGGATTACTGTTGTTCGCTGTAAATGAAACAGCGCCTGTAGCTTTCTCACGTCGAAAACACGTAAAAAGTGATGAAGGACAAGTCAAAGAAACAACACATCGAATTTTAAAGGAACTATTCCGGGACCTTGGTCTATCATGATGAGACAAAGATTGCAAACTCGTATTGAAAATTAGGCAATTTATGACAAAATTTGGTTTGAATATTGAATATTGAAATTTATTCAGCAACAGAATTGTTGGGGACGTTTCAAAACCTCCATTTTTATTACCCTTATTTTCTTACATGCCTATAACAAAAGTAAAGATGTAATAACCGAAAAATTGGACGTAAAATTTCATTTTTTATAATTCGTAACAAATTAGCTGAGTTAAATTCAGTAGGGTAAATATAACTTTATGAGTAGCAACCCGACAGGTTCAAACTACTCACAAACTGCGATCACATGCAAATGAAACGTTGGTATAATTATTGTTCGCTGGTTTTGGTGAAAATGTCAATAGAACTAATAGTCGATAAATTTAATACAGTTGCTTACTAAGGGCGAGGCGAGAATTGCGAAACGATACAAGCAGACACTTTCACCTAATCTGTACATCTGAGTGTGTGTTGACCTTGTTTAGCCTGGTGTCGAAATCCAGCCAGCAGGACGCGAGAATGTTAGTTTGCTTTGAAAGACGAAACATCTGGTGGTTTTTGTTACTGAACCAGTATGCTGCCGCGTGAAACAAAAACCTTGCTGTTCATAATTAGCGGAAACGATGACTGTTAAAGCTTATACTTTAAATATCACACTATATTCATTAAGAAACATACTTTTTCGCTTTCTGGAGGCTATTGCTCTAAAAGAATCTCATTAGTCAGCTTTAAGTATTTTAATGTACGGATGATCTAAACTGTATTGTTTTCTTCATTCAACCAATCCTTATTATACCGTGATCAACTACTTACCGCGCCGCAATTCACTGTGCAGTCCCTGCTCTGTGTGTGACAATTGATCGCAAACAAACGGCAATTAATTCTTTGTCCTGCAAATCATTTTTCGCACTGGACTGGTGATTGCTGGTTCCTCTACTTCTATGATCTCGTTCTGCTGCCGATGATATCGGTGATGGCGCAGCCGACACTGTTCACGGTTTTGACTGGTTCTCATCAACAGTGATAAAAAACTGTTTATTCTGGATTTGAAGCCTGATCCAAACGTTGTTGCCAGTTGCCGGTACGATGGATGGACTTGATAGTGGAAACAATCGTCACTGGATCCTGCAGTAAGCAAATACTGCTCATGACGACGATATTCAACTAGCATTTTCAATTCAGGCTGATTGGGTTTCATCGACGATTGTGAGGCATGCGGGAGATGTTGTTGCTGCTACAACTCGAACAGTTCGTCTTGTTGTTTTTCCAGCTTTTGCAGTGAACTTTGTACCCGTTTTCCTTGGGTCATAACAATTAACTGGCTCGTGTCAGAAGCCGTGCTTCCTGATGAATTTTGTCGAATGTGATGGTGATGGGACGACGAACTAGCACCTGTTCCTCCCGTTGCGCCAGTGATATTATGGTAATGATACTGCTGATATGATGAAATTGACGACGACGACGAAGCCGTCGAGTATGCCCGTGGTTTTGAGTAGTACCCACTGCTATTGACGCTGGCACCGGAACTGAATATATTATCGTCGCTCTGACTGGACATGAATTCACTGTTTTTCTGAGATTCCGCTATGTACTTCCGGGAAGAAGCGATTGAGGAATCAATTTTGCCAAGAAACTCTTCCATATTCTTTCGACTTTCCTCTTCTGGTGAAATAGCGCTAGCTTCACTGATGCCTTGATCTGTCACCGGCGTCGAGGAGGCAGATGAACTGGACGGACAGCCAGCAACCGAAGCCGACCGAATTGAGAGTGCACTAGGTCGTATAATCGCCGATGGATCTTTCGGATAGTAGGGTGAATCTTTCCCCACAGGTATCATGAGAAAAGGTCGCAGAAAGATTGTGTCGGTTGGTAGAAGACGATTGATACGGCGGATTTGTTCCATCTAGAAACAACGTAATTAAGAAATAATTTAAAATAATCATTAGGTAATCAAAATTGATAGTAAAAAATCCGCCTACACATTATCAAACAATAATACTCACACTGCATTCATATTTAAGCGCGATTCCCTGCAGGGTATCGGTCTTCTCGATGTCATGCCGGATTAACGCATCGGTGCACAGGGCAGGCGATCGGTTACCGCTCCCGCTGTTGGCCGTGCCAGAAATACTGCCGTACTTCTTTAGCGCTCCCCGGGCCGATTCCCGTATTGATTGCTTCTCGCTAAAAATCGTTTCGTCCTCCATACCTTCCGAAACTAGTTTTACGAACTGTCGAGAGGAAGGTGCACCATTGGATGTCGAACGAGATCGAGAAGAAGAATCATTAGCTAATTGCTTGAGCTCCGTTGTTGGTTCGTTCGGAGGTGACAAAAGTGTTAAGTATTGATCGGTAATATGCCCTTATCAAACGTTAGAGTTTTCAAGAAAACTCTGCGACTAACACTGAAGAGCTAAAACGAAGCAATTTTTCTTCTGTTTTTAAGTGTGGGTGGTTCACGATTAAACAATTCCGTAGGTTACAACTTTCGTTCACGATACTTGAAAAAGCTCCAATGACAAACTACTGTAATCTACAGCACAGATAATATTGCTTCATCAAAGAGATAAAGGAGACACTTTTTATACAGTTTAGGAAAAAATCACTTTCTTTGCAACGTTTTACTATACTTTTCCTGCCTGAACTGACAACTTTTCTGATATGCTATTTTCGTGCTTGACGTTTACACAGAACACAGCGACGTAGCGAAATCGACAAAAACAACATAAAACATTATGCGAACTGTCAGGGTCCGTTCACAAGTATCGTACACTTGAACCAATGTGGTTTAAAAAGGTGTGGAAGAAGAAGACATTTGTTGGTTTAGTAGCAAAAATTCAGGAAACGACGTCATACTACAACAAACCGCGCCGAACAATGGGGTTTGTTACGTCACGCTTGATCGTAATTGGTCAATTTACGATTTCACCCACACCATGATGCAATTTCTTCATTTGACTAACACTACTTTACCAACATTGCCACACCTGTATATACCACATTGCCCTTGAATCCCTTGAATCGATGAAACACGAAATAATTTGGTACTAGGCATTTTGGGGTAAAACGGTAGTCCGAATAAAATACAAATCCTTTGGAAACAACGTGTGGGTTATATTCATTAATGCATAACGTGCATAACCATAACTGACAACTGAGTATTGAAACAAAGTTTGGGAGAAAAAAAATACGGAAAAAGAGTCGGAGAGAGAGTACTCGAATTGCTCGACAAATCAGCGGGATTTGAAATATGTTGCAAGAGCCGTCATTCCTCATTCTGTGTAGGTACTAATTTTGGAGTATATGGAAGTGGAGTTTTGATTTCACGGCAGGAAATTGACCTTAAGGACACGCTCGGACACGACACAACGTGCTTTCAATAGTTTTTATTATTGTGAGGAAATAAGGTAAATAATTATTATGAGGAATTAAATTAACAACGCAGACAAACAGACGCGACTGGTTTTTTTTTAAACATGGAACACGAGCGCATGCCCGCATAGCGATGCTCGAGTGTTGCAGCTTGGAGCTCCAGTTTGCAAAATATTGCTTCGAAATGTGCATAACAGAATGTGAAGCAAAATACGTCTGACGAAGTATTAGAAAGGATTTTGTTCTAAGAGTCATGTCATCATGTTTAATCTATATCTAGGGTAACCAACGTATTTTGGACCCCATCAGCACCTGTAAATAATTCGGACACCTACAGCAAAATCAAATGGAAGCGTCCAAATTATGTACAGCTGCTGATGGGGTCCAAAATGGTTATCCTATATCTATCTATCACCCCTATTCAGTATTTCGAATGAACCTTTATTTCGTTCGACTTGTGTCGAACGAGATGTTTTGCCCATTTGATTTTGCTGGCGGAAATTGCGTTCGAAAAAACTTTCGTTCGAAATATAAATAGAATAGCGGTGTATGTCTATCTATCTATACCTATAAAATGGATTTCTGTCTATCTGTCTGTCCGTATGTTCCTTATAGAATCGAAAACTACTGAAGCGATCGGCGTGAAAATTTGCATGTAGGGGTTTTTGGGGCCAGGGAAGGTTCCTATGATGGTTAGAGACCCCTCCCCCTACTAAGAAGGGGGGCTCCCAAGCAAATGAAACAAAAATTTCTGCATAATTCGAGAACTAATCAAGCAAATGGAACAAAATTTTACATGTGGGTGTTTTTGGAGACAAGAATTTTTTCTATGGTGAATTGAGACCCCTCCCCACTTTAGGAGGGGGGCTCCTATACAAATGAAATACAAATTTCCTCTTAACTCGAAAACTAATTAATGAAATGGAACCATATTTGGCATGTGGGTGTTTTTGGAGGCATGCATTTTCTCTATGATGAATTGAGACCCCTGACCTTTTTAGGAGGGGGGCTCCCATACAAATGAAATACAAATTTCCTCATAACTCGAGAACTAATCAAGCAAATTTAGCATGTGGAAGTTTTTGTAGGCATTTTTTTTCTATGGTGAATTGAGACCCCTCCCTTCTTTAGGAGAATAATGACCCCTCCCCTTTTAAGAGGGGGGGCTTCCATACAAATGAAATACAAATTTCCTCATAACTCCAGAACTAATTAATCAAATGGAACCATATTTGGCATCTAGGTGTTTTTGGAGGCATGAATTGTTCCTATGATGAATTAGTACCCCTTACCTTTTTAGGAGGGGAGCTCCCATACAAATGAAATACAAATTTCTTCATAACTCGAGAACTAATCAAGAAAATGAAACCAAATTTGACATGTGGGTGTTTTTGGAGACAAGAATTTTTTCTATGGTGAATTGAGACCCCTCTCCACTTTAGGATGGGGGCTCCCATACAAATGAAATACAAATTTCCTTATAACTCCAGAACTAATCAAGTAAATGTAACAAAATTTGACCTGTGGGTGTTTTTGGTGACAAGAATTTTTTCTATGGTGAATTGAAACCTCTCCCCACTTTAGGAGGGGGGGCTCCTATACAAATGAAATACAAATTTCTTCATAACTCGAGAACTAATTAAACAAATGCAACCATATTTGGCATGTGTGTTTTTGGAGGCATAATTTTTTCTATGATGAATTTCAACCCCTTACCTTTTTAGGAGGGGGGGCTCCCATACAAATGAAATACAAATTTTCTCATAACTCGAGAACTAATCAAGCAAATGTAACAAAATTTTATTTGTGGGTGTTTTTGGAGACAAGAATTTTTCTATGGTGAATTGAAACCTCTCCCCACTTTAGGAGGGGGGCTCCCATACAAATGAAATACAAATTTCCTCATAACTCGAGAACAAATTAAACAAATGGAACCATATTTGGCATGTGGGTGTTTTTGGAGGCATGAATATTTTCTATGATGAATTAGGACCCCTCTTCCTTTTTAGGGGGGGGGGGGACTTCCATACAAATGAAATACAAATTTCCTCATAACTCGAGAAGTAATCAAGCAAATGGAACCAAATTTTGCATATGGGGCGTTTTGGAGGAAGGAATTTTTTTAGTGATGATTTGAGACCCCTCACCCCTGTGGTAGGGGGATAAGGACTCTCATACAAATAAACAACAAGACTAAAACAACTAACAAGACCACCAAAAACTATCAATAGTAACATTAGATAATTCAGCGCGAGACGGCCACAGGCCGCGAGTGTTGCCGGCGACCTGCCGTCGGAAGCGCCGGCCACTGCGGGGGGCAGCCCCCCGTAGAGATCACCTCTATCTAGGTTTATTTATTTTCCTAGATCTACTGACCTCTATTACTTTCCTTCAGTGGGATCACCCCTGCGAAATGGTACTTTCTACGAAAAGATTTTCCGTGGAACGGTACATCCCGCGTAAGGTTTTTCGCGAAATGGTATTCTACGAAAATCTATATTACGCGTTATGGTCAACTGAGAATTGGTGTTCCGCAAAATGGAATTCGGCGAAATGTTTTGTAATAATGGCGAATATTTAAATGCTATCCGCTTTATTTTATCAGGCTAAGCAATAGGGGGAGTTGTTTTCTACTTTACTGTGAGGAAAATTTGTATTTTAAAACACCCATGAACTCCCCAGAAACTTGCAAAACTCGAGATTGTGACAAAGGTCTTCCGAGATTCACGATTTATGTACAACACAGTTTAATTCGTGGCAATACGAAGTTTGTCGGGTCAGCTAGTATGCTATATATGTACAGAAAAGTAAGCGTGAGTATGTTTGTATGTTCCGCCATAACGCCCGAACGCTTTGACTGTTCTCCACCAAACTTGACACATATGTTCCTTGACATAAGAAAATCAGCACTGTGGTGGATGACAAAAAAGCGAAAAGGGTACGTAACAGGGGGTGAGGCCATTACTTCCAAACGCCTGGACTTCATCAAAATGGACACACATGTTCCCAAGGTAATCTGCAATGGGGGAATAACAAAAAGGGGATCCCTAACAGGGGGGGTGTGGTAGAACGTGGTATAGGCGTTTAATTTACTTACGCGTGTAAAAAAGATGGCGGATTAGCCGCAAGAGAACAATTTAGTTCAAAAAAGGAAAAGTTACCACAATTATAGCGCACAATTAACTCCCAAAATGTAAGTAAATACTTATATCGGATGCGTGCTATTATTCCATCATTATTAGTGCATTTGTGAACGACCAAAATGGTTAGTTTTCTTATGGATGATCAAATCATTTTGTGCGACAGGCGGAGAGGTTAATGTTTCTCTAATGCCAGGCGTATTCTACCACAGGGTAGGTAATAACTCATCGAAAATGATAAACAAGCTACTTGACGCAAGTGCAGGCAAGTTGGTGGTGGTGGTCCCTAACAAGGAGGGGAGGTCCCAATAAGTTATCCGACCTTTTGAAAACTAAATCCAGAACGGTTAAGAAGCACGAGTATTGAATTAAACGAATTAATTGCACTATATACACATGTATTACTTTGTTTCATCGCGTCGAGATTTATCACACCATAACCTCCATAGTAACAGCTGGATGCAGAATACCTTATCTTCCGTATTTATTATGACGTACGGCATTGTAGGAGTGTCAAGTTCAAACAAATCGTATGATTAGCAGGAATAGAGATTTATCAAACAGAGGAATGCAACCGTTGTTCCCACCACATTGTCATTTTGTTGCTATATTTTACCGGAGAAAACTTTATTCATCGCATAAAGAATTATGAATTAATATTAAAGGATTCAGAGCAAAGTAAATTCGAGATATCACTCTAGAAACTCCTCAAAACAACGGAGGTTGACTTTCAAATCTCTTGCAATAAAATAATTCAAGGCCAAAACCGAAGCTTTGGGTTATAAATGTCTTTAGGACTTGACCCATCTGTATCGACAGATTTCGCAGCCGGTTATTGAAGTACAGGACAATTTTGAGGTTAGTACAATGATTCTACTGACTGTAGCAGTACAGGCCAGCCGAAATTCGAACATACGACGACTAGCTTGTTCGTCCAGCATCGTACCTGAAGGCTCAATTCAAGGGATATTTGCTGGATATTGTCATAAAAATGCAGTCAAATTAGTAAAAACTTATGTCAATCGGTAAAAGGAATATGTAAGTTTTGATACTGTACATTAAATAAAAATGTAAATTAAATAAAAATATTTTAATTTATTTTTCATTCTGGGTTACAACTACCGTAATACCATTACCAGGCGGGCCAAATCCCCGAATCAGATCTCTCTATGAAAGCCGTGGGCCGCAAACTTCTGACCATAAGTGGTCATGAAAAAAAACCTGAAATAGACGACCACAACCACGACCACAACAATGATTTCACAAGACTCGCCATGGCAAGCATTCAGCCCGGAAAGCATTAAGCATTACTGCGTTCGAAGAATAAAGACTAAATTACATATTGGATGCCGCTTCAGGTATTAAAAAATCCTCGCAACTCAGACCAGAATCAGATCCGAAATTCCAAGTTTCTCCAAGTTCTATTTCGTGGTTAAGTCTATTATTAAAACTTTCAAAAGAGAAAGTAACAAACTGTGTTAGATCAGTAGCAATTGAGGGAAAAATTCATGTTGATCATAGGATAAGTATTGTAATATGATACACAAAAATTGCGTCGTGGACTATAATCTCCAGCACTTTCGAACAGGTACAAACGTATGTGATACCACGATAATTTTTCCACGTTTCTCTTAAATGGGTGTTGATCGACCATGTGCAAAATTTTGCACAACGATCTTGACTTAAACCCTCAATTTATCTGAAACTGTCTCAGCATCGAATTTTTGGTGAGCGCCGCAGCTCGTGACCGTCTGAATGGAAAGGAAGCTGACCGCCAGGTCAGTGCCAAGAGAGCCGGCTGTTGGTCTGTGATTCGGAATTATTTTTGTATTACAAGTATTGGGTTTGGCCGATATATGGTTTCAACAAGACGGCGCCCTGTGCTGATAGAGGGTTTGGTAGACGCTATGATACGGATCACTGGGAAAATACCAGCGGAAATGCACGAAAAATTTCGTTTTTAAAAATGATTAAGTCAGATAAGGAATAAAATATGAAAAACATTTTTTTTGCACAGTTTTCTATATCCCATAGACTCTAATCTAAACTGTTTTGGACAATATTATAATCGAAAATGTAATATTTATGCAGGGCACTTCTTTCAAATAAATTTAACTGGAAGCTGTACTTGATATCGTGAGAGATTGCCTCATAAATGCAGATTTACATTTACGACTAATCCGCTGGAAACCGCAAATAAGTACAGTTGCTATTCAGGTTCTACACAAGCGACTGATGGGGCGGGCGAATATCGTTGAGTCACAGTAAATCCGCAAAAGAGCGAGCATTTGGATATTTCCACAAATTGTACGTCATTGTTACCGGTATTTTAGTACACAGAGGCGCAGCGCGCGCACACACACAGTACAAATCAAAGCACCGATTCACTCACGTGACTGTTGCTCAAAATGAGAGAAAGAAAACATATGATAAAGTGGAAAATGACCAAACAAATAAAGTCTGATGAAAGCCCGGTGGCCATCAGCCGCATGGTGCTTCCAAGTGAAACATATATTTCAGTCACTGACATCGTGTGCGGCGCTTTCACTGCCCATGGATGCATAGTTGACGTAAAAACCAAAATGACCAAAATGTACTTTTTCGGTCCTACGCACTCTTAACTATGTTGTTCATATGCCCAACACTCAAACAACATATGTTTGTTCGAAAATATTCGAGAAATTTAGGAAAATTGAGCTACTCTGCTATTGGTTTCACGTAATGCTAATGGTTGACGTAATTCCCTGCATAATCAATCAGCATAGCAACCTATTTGTTTTTGTAGCTTTACGCCAAGTTATGTGAATAATCGTTCAAAAAAACAGTCTGTTTATTCGCATAAACTGGCGTTCGCATTTTTTTAAACACAATAAATGATAAATGAATCATAAAACCCCATCAGTCCTGTTTTGAATAATAAACTCTACTAAATTGACAGATTGTTCGATTGAAAAAGTTTTTAGCAAAGATTATATGGCTTTAAACGTTTTTCACGATAAAAATGCGTTTTCTCAACAATCATGGTGCTGGTCGTTACGTCGACTATGCATCCATGGGCAGTTCAGTGAGGCATCCCTTATTATAGAAATCTAAACAAATTCGCCATAGTAGCGAAATAATAAATATTGCAAATTTGGTTGAATATCTGCCACAGTTATGGATCAACATTGATTTAAAACTTCTGTTGCAACAGAATAAATCCTTAACTTTTGTCTGCATTACACTAGAATGATACATACGAGGGAAGTAAATGATTTTTTCGCCCATCTCTAGAATATTCACAATCTGATAGTTGATTTTTACGAGCGCGATTTACGTCAATCCGAAGAAAATGACTCAAAAACACATAATTTAGCATAGTATCCTTTTTTTGATCCCAGGAAAAGCCTACCCTCCTACCGTCAACAATACTCAACAATACAATCCCTGTAAACAAAACATCGCTAATGTTAGAACAGTAAGGTTAACTAGGACCGTGCAACATTCTATTCCTTCATAGCAACAGGTCTGATTTTGCAAAAGTATTTAGCTAAGTTGTGAAAAAAATCATACTCCCTCGAACCGTTTTCGCACATTTAGCACTCGGATCATATGAATCATTCCAGTTCGGAAACCTAAAATCTTATCACTACCCAGTAAACAATTTGGTTTGTATATTTCGGTTGCAACTGAGCGATACGAAATCATATCCGCACGAAAAAGTTTTATTTCACACCACATAAGAATATATAAGTACCAAAGTGGAGGCAATATACGTGCAAAAATTTTGATAATTCTATCTTGCATTCTATACAACAATTTTTGAAACACGCAACTTAATAATGTTCAATATACGATTAAGATATAACTAAATGTTACAGTCATCTATACTGCTTTACAATTCACAGCAATAAGTTGTATATGACGACACGCACGACCGCAAAACAACTTATTGTACACTTCGTCTTGACATACTCTAATCATTATGCAATTCCAATGTAAAATTGACATGCATACGACTTAATGTGCACTTTCTATTACGATCTTGTGTTATCTGGGTAGCAGTGTCATTCATACCAGTCAGACTGTGAGTGAACTAACTATAAGCATAGATTATCAGTTCAAAGTTAAAAATAATTCGTAAAAAAAGTATACATGGCACTGAATAGTGTAATTTCATTACAGTTGGATTTCGAATTTGGCATGGTTCGATTTTGGTATGCCTCGATTTTGGCAACAAATGTACCGTGACCGTACCTAATTCTACGCAGCTCCTAATTCTGCGCATTTTTCTTTATATAAGTATTTTTTAGCATTGTGCATAACTATGATCATTGCGTAATTTTTTTTATAAATGTCTGTTGAATATTAGGGGCCATTCAGATACTACGTGGATACAAAAATGCCAATTTTCAACACCCCCCTCCCCCTCCGTGGACAAGCGTGGACATCGACTCAACCCCCACCCCCCTCCATTGTTTGTCCACGTGGACATTTTTTTTTCTTATGTGAAATTCTACATGCTCAATTCTATTTTCATTTGCGTTATTCTGTAATTTCAAAAAATTAAGAAAAAAGCTTACGTAAAAGCAAGCTAAACTAGGCATGTTATCTAAATCTGGTTCTTCTATCGATGCTAATCTTGTCCACTGCAAATAAATGATGGACTACAGGAAAGTCTGCTCCAGCTTGACCTTCGCTTGAAGATTCGTCTGCTTCAACCCCTGTCCAACCAGAGTACCTTAGCTTGGTCGCTGACTTTAACACATCACAAGACCTCTCCGTTGTGGTTCAAGAAATTTTAAGAAGTTATTTTTCAAATACGCTGTCAATGGATTTTCTTTTTCGTGGCGAGGTGCATTTGATTGTAAGGCAAAGTACAATACACGTCGTGACCTAATTTTCATTAATTCAAAAGGCACAAATTGAAATTCTATTTATTGCAAAAAATGTCGCTTGTCCACGTGGACATTTTCTATACCCCCTCCCTCCCCCCCTCCGTGGACAAGCGTGGACATTCACGTACCCCCCACCCCCCTCTAAGCTGTCCACGTGGTATATGGATGGCCCCTTACGCCATTATTCACAAACGGGCCATAATATTTGAGAGTGAAATAATTTAACGTGAAACATGAAGTATTTTTTATGGCAGAAAACATCGTATTTAGCAGCAACGCTAAGATTATCCTTCTATAAATTTAACAAATTTATGATCGAAATTCTTTGCAATGATCAAATTAGCCAGCATAATTAGAAAGAATAATTAGTTTTAGTCATGTTTTAGACAAAAAGAGTGATTGCATGCATTGCTTTCCTTAGAAAAATGCGATGCAATAATGCGCAGATTTAGGCACAGATTTTTTATTCATGTGCCAAATTCTGCGCAGTAATGTATCCTACAAAGAAATTACCAAAAAATTCGCAACCGCACCCAAATGGCTGAGGTATAGAGGTATGAAAATTCAAGTAGAATCTTTAACTTGCTTTGATTGGAATACTGTGCTGTGTCTCGGGGTCCGAACCTACGAGCGCCAGTTCATGAAACCATGTCTTCTATTTTTTTTTAATGTCCAACCTCATGGGGCTGTCAGAGAGTGGGGAAGTGGTTTCTATATGAAAACACAATTTTTAGTATTAATCTAAAGTGTAATGTTAAGTATGCAGAAAACTCGAATCAATTCGCCCTTAACATTATCGGGAATAAAATATTTAAAATGAGGCAATCAAAATGATAACAATATTCCTTTGCTACCCTGACAGCATAAGAAGGCCGGATCATGGATTGATTTATGGTAATAGCTAATGCCGGATTTTTTGGTGTGATTTCAGCGTATAAAGACATAAACAGTATGGCAGGAGTATTTATTGTCACTTTTTGGGTGCGCAGAATTAGGAGCAAACATGCACAGAATTAGGAACATGGACAAGAAAGTGCGCAGAATTAGGCACCGTGGATAAGTTTACAAAACGAAAAATATACTCAATTGTTAGTCGACTTCTAATTCCTATATTTTTTACCAGATATTATAGATCGTAGCACTACACGTTGCTGCTATCTACGTTGTTAATTTAAATCTAGAATAATTAGAATAGCGTAAGAATCATAAAAATGTCTTAACTGCGCAGAATATGGTACGTTCACGGTATTCGTTTTTGGCAATACAAGATATTTCACTTCCAAAAATATGCTTAAATATCAATCAGTTTCTGCATACATGCTTCAAGTGTCGAAAAAATGATACCCACGGTATGTTCATGAAAAAAAGTTATGCGGGTTCGAACAATATTTTAATTGCCGTAGGACTACGTCTTACTGCAGGGTGTCGATAACGTATTTATACCGGGCGGATAGCTCTTGGCGGACTTTTTAAACATAAAATGGTTGCAATCGTTGGTTATTGAAATTTTGTCAATTTATAAAGCATTTACATTAAATTTTCTCATACTAAAATGGTCTCGGTTTTGGCACGGTTTCGATTTTGGCAACATAGGCGACCAAATTCGAAATCGTACTGTAGTATGTCTCATATTTAAATGTCAATTATTAATTCATTAGGTTAGATAGGCAGTTTTTGTCATCAAACCTTGAAAGAATTAAAACTGTTATCTATTGTTTATGATTAACATAAAGTATTGAGTTTTTAGTCTGTTTGATCACATATTTATATCAAAGCGTAAGTTAGCCTTTTACCATATTTTTGGTAATCGAGCTATTTTATATTGCCAAAATCGGCGAAAGTCAATTTCATATTGAAGATGACGCACGTTTGTCTGCAGTTGCACTGTTAATGATGAAACTGAGCTTTGTATACTTAGCAAATGCATTGAAAATGATAACAATAAGATATGATATGACATTTGGAAATTTTTCAAACGCGCCCACTTAAATCCAATAATTTCAGTTATTAGTGTCCATGCGTAGAAGAGTTTCCGATTGATTGGTTCGAAAAAATTGAAAATCGGACCGGAAATTGACGATTTTTTAGAGCTTAAAACCTAACTACTCTGTGGCGTTCTTTTTTTTTATTTTTGTGGAATGACTGCCTACTTTCCTGTATGACGTAGTCCTATGTCAAAACAGGACCAATAAAGGTACTGGTATACTACTCTCATGTTAAATCATTTTTCAATCCATTCTTCACTTTTGCTCTTTCAGAAACTTGTTTGAAACGAGTCCCCGAGCATGTAAATTACCTATATCACAACAAAACCATACAACTCTATAAGCCCTACAGTATTTATTAACGCTTGTCTACTGAGCTGGTGGCTAGTTCAAACGTTTTCAAAATTAGATGCACCCCTCAAACAGGTTTGCCCATTTTTCGACACTTGTAACTCGCGGGCCTTTGGGTGAATGCTATCTCCATCGGAGCTGTTTGCAAGCTACCCGGAGACGGCGAGTAGTGGAGGAAAAATTGCTTCGTTGCTCTAACCAATATTGCGCACTGAACTCAACCGACCAAACAACGCTACCGACAGAAGCAGCGATTTCGTGAGCACAATGGATTGGACCAGGTTCAATGTGTATTGGGGGTTTCAGTTAGGAAATTGGTGCTAATTGTGAACTCAGCCGATCGAAAATGAACTTACTGTCGTTTCGATTTACGTACCTTAATGTAGGATTTCCAGCTTTTATATTTTAGCACAATTTCATTCATTTTGCCCAGGCTTATATCGTATTCCGCTAGAGATCCACTTCCGATTAAATCACTTGACCAATCCACGGGTCACAAAAAATTACACAAAGGAGCAATGAAACGAGAAATGTTTGTATTTTTGCTCAGCAGATCTAGCGAGTGTCACACATATTGTTCCGTTACAAATGAAGGCGACTGGTAGCTGTTAGCTGATAAGAATGCGCCACAGCGGGTTCCCATTTAAGCCGATGGACATTTACAAAGGCACTGAGCGATTGACCGCCTGCCTCTGTAATCACTCGAATCACGTACTTAACTATCATCTGCTCTATACACATTCGCTCTAGAAACAGCTGGCTGAGCCGAGAGTGCACCACGCTTTGATGTACGCTCACTTTTCTTTCGACGTTCCACTCTCTCTCTCCAAGCATGGGCTTGTTTTATTGTTACTTTATTTTTTATTGGACGCGCATTATTTCGTAGCGCCATAGGTATATCCTATGATTTAGTCGTAACCTTAATAGCCAGTTGTAGTTTTGGTATCAGATAAACTGCCCATAAGCGCTTAATTTTAATATTTGTTGCTTAACCCTCAATTGATCAACCGGGTACACCTGTACCATTTTCATATTTCATACTCCGATTTCGCTATGTTCTTTTCGAAATAATATCTGAACTCCTGTTCCTCGTTATTTAGACGAATTTGAATAAATTCAATCATTTGTTTAGAAACATGTTGAACATTTTTTTTTGGGTTTTGGACCGTCAAAGTCTAATACCCCGATTTTGATCAACCGGGTACAGGTGTACCCATCACTAATTCCATGACAAAAAGTGCTCAAATTGTACATATTTGTTCGTTTTGAAGTAGGACTACTTCTTTGATTTCTATATTGGGGTGCACTTTAGAAAAACGGAAAGGGAACATGTAACGAAAAGTGGTTATGGTTTGCACGCTTATAACTCAGTCATCCCTCAATAGATTCTAGAGATATTTATATCAATCGATTGGAAATTTTTCAAAAAATCTATTACAACACAGTTTATTACATGTTTCCCTAACAGACGTGTAATAATTAAAAAAATTTTAGACGAACATTCATTAATTCAATATTTTCATTTTTTTTGCCTCCCCACGTCAATGCTTCCCAAGCACAGATGACAGAAATATATACGAGATGAGCTATGGGTTAAGCTCCCTTATGATTGTATTTAATTTATGCCCTATAATAGAATCCGCTCGAAAATTGTTGGGCTTCGGCTGTTGCTGTTTGCTGCTTCTCCGGAATAAGACATCGAAGACATCCAAATTCATCGAGCGAGACGCCAACAAACCGAAGAAGCCACCGACTCGTCCGCCAGCGAATGATATGGTTTTCGCTGCTACCAATACCCTGTATAATCAACAGATCCTCGCTGTAACTTGCACGCCGTCTTCAAGTAAATCGCCGCCAGCCACAATTGTGACGTTTCAAAGTTGGCCACATTCGTGAAAAAGGTTTTGAAATTAGGTAGCTGTCGAAAAGGTCGAATAGCTGGTCCAAACAAAGAGAGCAGGCGCTTCCGATTCGTTTAAGGTTGATAAAACGGACGATAACAAATTAACTTTGCTAACTGCTGCAAAGGCGGCTCCGATTAAAGCTATACTACTAAAGTAAATATGCGGCTGCCCCCGAACAAATATCTACTAAGCCAATGAAAACCGCAGCAAAGGCACCGAAAGCCCCAAAGCCAAAAGTAGTTGTTCCAGCGGAGAAGGTGGCCCGAAAAAAAGCTGCTGCCCAGATGTAAATTTCCTTGATTTGCATTTCAGTTGTTGTTGTTTTATTCGTCAAGCATTTGTAGACTACATACAATAATATTATTACAATGATTACTTATATACTATACATTATTCCTATAGCTAAGTCGTAGTTTAATTTGGATTCTGGACATAGTGATGTCAATTCTTTCGCAATTTTGATTATAAAGACGCATCATGTTATTGACTGGTCCATTTTTCGCATAATTGGTTTTATATGATTTTTCCATAAATATTTTTCTAGTTCTAAGGTTACGACTCGGCGCATAAAAGTTTAATTGAGCAAGCAAATCTGCGGACTGGATGCGTTGAGAAATAATGTCATTGATAAAGTAAAGCATTGCTTGTTCGCGACGTTCTTTAAGTGTTTGTATATGGATAAGCATGCAGCGCGCTTCATAAGATGGTAATGGAAATACTGTCCAGTTAAGTTTTCGAAGCGCGTATAGTAGAAATTGTTTCTGAACAGATTCAATGCGTCCTTCGTGTAACGCAGTCTGTGGGTGCCATACAATATTGCAATATTCCAGAATAGGTCTTACATATGTAATGTACAAAAGTTTTATTGTGTATGGGTCTTTGAAATTATGACTGAAGCGTTTGATAAAGCCCAGCATTCTATTTGCTTTGTTGATAATGGTATTGTAATGTTCTGTAAATGTTAGTTTTGAGTCTAAGATTACTCCTAGATCCCTTACAATTTTACATTTTGGTACAATATTGTTTCCTAAGTATATGTCAATAGAGGGAGTTTGAATTTTCCTGCTAAATGCTATTGAGTTACATTTTTTTACATTGAGGTTTAGTAAAGATTTGTTGCACCAAGTGTTGAATACATTGACTTCATTCTGAAATACTGCGACGTCATGGGCATTTTTTATTTCCATATATATTTTCATGTCGTCTGCATATACAAGTACTTTTGAGTGGTTAAGTATGTAGGAAATGTCATTTACGTGCAAAATGAAAAGAAGTGGCCCTAAGTGGGAACCTTGGGGAACCCCAGAGGTGACTTGAATAGGGTCCGAGAGGGCATTTTGAAAGCGAACAATTTGTTTACGTTCCGTTAAATATGATTGAAGCCATTTCAAGAGCTTCGGTTCTATTCCAATTTTGCCTAATTTGAAGATTAATAATGGTATGTCTATTCTGTCAAATGCCTTACTAAAGTCCGTGTAAATAGCTTCTACGTGGTTGCCACTGTCCATTGCATTAAGAGTAAAAGCTACAAATTCCAGAAGATTTGAGGCAGTAGAGCGGCCTTTAAAAAAGCCGTGTTGCTGACTTGTAATTTTGTGTTTTACTTGTTGAAAAATTTTTTCATTTATAATTGATTCAAATAGTTTAGGAATGCAAGAGATAATGGCAATTCCACGGTAGTTTCGGATGTCTGATTTTGTTCCTGATTTGAAGATAGGGACTAAATACGAAGATTTCCATATTTTCGGGAATTTTCCATTTTTCAGAGACATGTTAAATAGGCGTTGTAATGGTGTAGCAAGTTCTTCGGCCAGGTTTTTGAGAAATATGGGTGCTATTCCGTCAGGCCCCGGCCCTTTTGACGCATTCAAGCCTTTGAGTGCTTTAAATACGTCAATTTCTGATAGTTGAGAGACAGATATGTCGTTAGAAAATTCGGGGATAAATGAGAAATATTCTTGGTCGCGGTCTTCTTCAGTAAATGTTGTATATACTTCTTGAAAGAAATTTGCGAAAAGGTTGCAGATTTCATTAGTATTATTTCCAATAAGCCCGCCAAGTTTCATTTGGGATGGGAAATTACTACTTTTCAATTTAGTATTTACATAGTTAAAGAAATTTTTTGGGCATGATTTGACTTCATTTTCGACTTTACTATTATATTCTTCATACGCGATTTTAGTGGCCGAGTTGAGTTCTTCGCTAATATTGAGATAATTATTCAAGTTAATGGTATTGTTTTCATTTTTGAATTTTTTGTGTGCTTTTTGTTTTCTATTTTTAAGATTTTTTAGATGTGGGTTGAACCACACAGGCCATTTACTATGTTTACTTCGTCTTCTTCTTTTCATTGGTACAGTTTCGTGTAAAAGGCACTTCAAGAAAAGGATGAATTTTTCTGTTTCATAGTCGACATTTCCTTCAGTACAAAACACATGTTGCCATTCTGTTGTACATAGTCTACGCTTAATTTCTATAAAATTTGCTTTGTTATATTCCGGCACTTCTTCATATTCCAAGTCAGTAGGGTAAGAGCTATTGTGTGTGAAAATTGAGTATTCGATTGCTGTGTGAAATGCTTCATTCTTCCATAAGGGAGACAGTGAAGCATTTACAGCAAAGTCGTCTGTGCAGTTTGTAAAAAGTAAGTCCAAATAAACATTTTGACTATTTTTGACTGAATTTATTTGATGCAAGCCAAATTGTGAAATTTTGTCAAAAATGTAATGCAATGTTTCATTTTCGCCTACTACTGGAAGCAAAATGGATTCATTGTCAATGTCTACAATGAAGTCCACATTGCGCTGATTGAAGTCGCCATAAATATGTAGTTTTACTTCGGGTTCCATATTTGAAATAATGTCTTCTACTGCTTCGAAAAATAGTTCATAAGACTGTTTATTAGCATGTTCGGGAGGAAAGTACACGGCTGAAAAAATGTGTACTTCGCCGTATATGGTTGTTTTGGCCCATATATTTTCAAATTCGATGTGCTTTCTAGTAATTATTTCTTCCGAAGTAAAGTCAGAGTTTATAGCTATGAGGACACCTCCTCCAGATTTTTTCTGACTTAAAGACAAATTACGGTCGTGCCGGAATACGTTAAATAGATTTCCAAAAATTTCTTCGCTTTTGACGCTTTCGTCCCAGCTACTTTCGGTTCCAAGAATGACTTTGAAAGAAGATGATATTACATTTTGATGAATTTCCTTCATTTTGGCTGGACTTTTCATGCGGTTGAAATTCTGGCAATACACAAGAATTTCAGCCGCATTCTGTTTTAGTGCAGAAGAAGTTTTTGGAAAATTATTACTACTTACATTTACGTTTACTAGCTCCAAAGAGCGCGTCGATAAAATTTCTTCTTCATTAGACTGGGCGTCGTCGTTTGGTGATTCAAATTCTTCCGTGTTGTGCGTCAATGGTAGAGAAAATTCGCGTTGTAAGATTTACGTGACGGTACAACGCTTGTCGAAAATTTATTGTTACTTTCGCGCAATTGCTGAAGGCGGTGAGTTCGTTCGCTTACTAAAAATTGTCTGTACGACTGCAAGTCAGCTTCTGCTTCCGGCGGTAAAAGTCCATATTCCTGGTAGACTTCTAGAAAGATGCGCTTTAGATGTTCGGGAGACGTCGGGAGTCCTTCGGATGCCAAAAGCATTCGAATGCTGGTTGATGTTAGTCCTTCTATACAGACTGACGGCTGCTGGTCTTTCATATATGCCAAGTACAGGCGGACGATTTTCATTATTTTTGGGTCGCGCAGTCTAGCTTTCAGAAAGCGTCCGTCGCCGTTTGTTGACTGCTGAGTGAGCCGGACTATAGGTGGACGCATTGGGTCGCATTCAAATAGACTGTCTTGAGGAGGTGCTGGAGCTGGGTGTGAGGTATTGTTATTGCTGGCGTTGTTATTTCCGTTTTCGTTCAGGGTGGTGTTAGTCTGGTTTTCGGTTCTATATGGATTAATTGTTTCGCCTTTTTGGAAATTTATGAATTTGGATGTTATGTCCGTTGTTGGTGGTCCAGAAAATTGAAGTTTTGCAGCTGCCAGCAGGTCCTTGTCCAGAGGTAATGCATAATTTTTTGGAAGCATTGGCTGATTGCTTTCGACAGTTCTATGGATATTGTTGTTGGTGTTGTCATAGTCGTTGCTACTGTAGATATTATTACTGACATTGCGGTGTTCGCTATTGTGCTGAGTGTTATTGTGATGATTGTGACGTGTGTTATTATTGATGTTGTCCGAATTTTTACGCTGTCGTCTACGTTGTATTACTAGTATCTGGTAGAAAACAATCAGTTCTTTTAAGAACTACTGAATAAGTATACGAAGCAGTTAAATTGATTTTTCTCATATTTTTCCTCATTTTAAAATGAACATGACAAATTGGAAGTTTAAACTGTATTACATGGCAAAATCCTCTGAAAAGCAAACTGCGCCACTTCGTAATTCGAGACTAAGCGTTTAGTGAGAAAACCGAATTGCATCTTCATTTACATTTTTGGCCCTAAAGAGGGCTAATTGTTGGATTATTACAGAAACCTGACCAGATACATTTACTATGAGTATTTGTACTTTGGTGACTGTTTCGGTACGTTCCGAGACGGCGCGCGCATGGCAAACTCACCCAGCAGCCAGCCACACTCACTATAACTTGATATTATGCTTTACTGAGCCGTAGTGTAGTCAACAAACGAAAGAAAATAGCGTAACTCTCCTAGCGGCGTGGCTTCTTCTTTTTCCTATCGCTTTTTGCGGCATTTCCACTGGTTGTCGGTGCCATGACATGACATGAAGACGATGCTTGATCTACAGAAACTGGAAGCTTCAAACAAAGTACGGTTTCATAGTCACGCCTTATTTTCTTCTCTGCCATTCCTTTTTCTACGTAGATCAGCCTTTGTTACAAATTGCTGCCGTTTGCTCTGATATATAACCAACGGTAATCTGAGGAACCGCATCATTTTCGCATGGACATCGGTACCGAGAGTAACGATTTTCTCTCCCTCACTGGACGCACGTAATACGCAGCAGCAGCCGATCCCCGATCTGCATTTGCTAAAAATTTTTGCCTTCCCAAGCCGATGCTTCCCTAGCACGGATGACAGAAATATATAGGATATGAGCTATGGATTAAATTCCCTTAGATTGTATTTAATTTAGGCCCTATAGAATCCGATCGAAATTGTTGAGCTTTAGCTGTTGCTGCTTCCCCGGATAAGGCAACGAAGACATCTAACTTCACTAAGCGAGACGCCAATAAACCGAAGAGTCAACAAATTCTCGTTGGAAGCCGTCTAAAAGTATATCGCCGCCAGCTACAATTGTGACGTTTCAAGGTTGGACACATTCCTGAAAAAGGCTTTGAAAAGCTAGTTTTCAACAAGAGAAAGCTAATCCAAACAAAGAGAACTGGCGCTTCCGGTTCGTTCGCCTACCAAACTGGATAGCGAGAAGCAAGATGCCGAAAATGGCTGCAGCAATGGCGGCTCCGGTTGAAGCTGCCAGAAAGACTACTGCTGGAGAAAAAAGGCTGCTGCCTCCGAACAAAAATCTTACTAAGTCTTATAGAAGACCATAGAAAACTCCAAAACCAAAAAAAAGTCGTTCCAACAGAGAATGCGGCCCGAAAAAAGCTGCTGTCAAGCAGTAAATTTCTTCGATTTGTATTATTAATATCTGGTAGAAAACAATCAGTTCTTTTAAGAACTACTGAATAAGTATATGAAGCAGTTGAATTGATTTTTCTCATGAATCATATTCCTCATTTAAAAATGCACATAAAAAGTTGGCAGTTTATTTATCCAAGCATGAACACGTACAGATGTTTAAACTGCATTACGACAAATATTGCGAACCCATGTTAAAAGCATCAGGTTATTGTAACAAATGAACAAACAGATGCAAGCATTCACGGTTTCATTTTGTTCATAATGTTTTAATAAGTTACCTTATTTTTTGCAACTTCCACAACAGATCCGTTATGGAGTCGAAAAGACCATTATAGTTCAGCCAAATTATCAAATATAAAAGTTCCACACCAATTTCCAACAGTTTCAATAAAAGCGCTCGTTAATGAGCAGAAAAAAAATTACTGAATAATTGTTCTGTACTATAACATACTTTTAAATGAATTTTTAAATGAACTTTAGTGAATACAACTGATCATATACCAACCTACATATGCAAAATAATGCCATTTCGTGATTCTTTCTGGAAAGCATGAAACGGAAAAGCCACATTACCTGGCAAAATCCTTTGAAAAGAAAACTGCGCCACTTCGTAATTCGAGGCGAAGCGTTTAGGGAGAAAATCGAATTGCATCTTCATTTATATATTTGGCCCTAAAAAGGGCTGATTGTTGTATAGTTACAGAAGCCTGACATCACATATATTTACTATAAGCCGGTATACTTTGGTACCATCCGAGAAGGCGCGCTTGGCAAACTCACCCGGCAGCCAGCCACGCTCACTATAACTTGTTGCAACTATGCTTGACTGTTGACTGAGCGGGTACAGTCAAAAGAGCAAAACCACAACCACACACAACTGTGAGTGGCGTCTGCCGTGCCAATCTGCCAATGTGCCATCCCGGTCGATCCACGTTTGCTTTCTTACTTGAAAATGATGCATGCGCGGTGAGGTAGCTCCACCCTTTTTTCCTAGTCTGCTATTCCATTACCTACGTAGCACGGCCTTATTGTTGATTCTTGTTGCACAGATATATAACAAGAGGTAAGTCGGTGAACGGTACTATTTAGACGTTGTTCGAGTTACTGTAAACATCGAGTCGAAACACAAATTCCAATCATGTCTGGACGCGGTAAAGGTGGAAAAGTGACGTGAAAGGCAAAGTCTCGTTCATCTCGTACTGGGCTCCAATTCCCAGTAGGCCGTATCCACCGTCTACTTAGGAAGGGCAACTATGCTGAGCGTGTTAGTGCTGGAGCCACCCGTCTATCTGGCTGCCGTAATGGAGTATTTGGCAGCTGAAGTTTTGGAATTGACAGGAAATGCGGCCCGTGACAACAAGAAGACCAGAATCATCCTCCGTCATCTGTAATTGGCCATCCGTAATTACGAAGAATTGAACACACTCCTTTCCGGTGCACCATTGCTCAAGGAGGTGTTCTTCCGAACATTCAGGCTTTTCTCTTGCCTAAGAAGACCGAAAAGAAGGCATAGATGTAATTGGCCATCCGTAATTACGAAGAATTGAACAAACTCCTTTCCGGTGCACCATTGCTCAAGGAGGTGTTCTTCCGAACATTCAGGATTTTCTCTTGCCTAAGAAGGCCGAAAAGAAGGCATAGATTTCCATTTCCATAGGCATTCCAGCTATCGGGTTGATTGTCAAAAAACCGTTCTTTTCAGGACGACAGATATCTGTTTATGAAGATTTACAAGATTTCGCTCACTGATTCTCGATTTAACTTTTCAGGTAAGAGCATACTGATTAATATCAATGAATCAATTCTCACGCTAAACAAGCTTATTTTGACGTGATTACATTAAAGAACTTATTTCGATTGTAAACTGCAATTAATTCCAGTTATTCACATAGCAAATAACTTTTTAACATATTAGTTTCAATTTTCAAAAACATGAATTTGACTTCCGTATAAATAACTGAATAACCATCTTTAGAATTATCAAATAGACATCGGACGCTTCAATGGGTAGACGTTCCGGTCCTGTTTACAACATTTAAGTTTTTTAAGACAAAGCTGCCAGACTGGTGCAGTATGTTGCTTACGAATAGTTAAATTGAAACTTTCATTCTTTACTTTGCTTGTTTATTATTTAACTGCGAAAATAGTAAAACTTCTACGACCTTGCCATTTCTAGCACACCACAGACGAGACCTGCCTAGCGGAACCAGGGATGCCAGATTTTTGCAAAAAATAATCTGAATCTACCCGAAACTGTTCGAAATAATTCCCCAAATCTGCACCAACATGTATCACATGTAAGAACACAATTCTTTAATGCGCAACTTGAGCATCTATATATGAAATTCATACAAAAATAATCGGCTTTAGCATTGGGAGACAAATTGCACTACATTTGCAGTCCTACTTCAAGCCTGCGCCCGTGCCACTAGGCATGGACCCTTGTACTTTTTTGAAAATTTTTGACCTTGACCTATAAAAACTATTTGGCGCTCAGGGATCCCGGTTGATCAGATTACGTTACGATCAACCAAAAAAGATCAATGCATCAATAAATGTAGCTAGTTTTGGAGGGACAACTACTTGCTTCTGGCGCTAGTGTACATTAAACCGTCTTAATATACTAGCGCCAAAAGTAAGTCGTTGTCACTTCTAAACCAATGATCCATTGAGGGTTAATGGGTTTCGTCTTCGGATTTCCGAAGAAGCTTATATTTAATGATATTGCAGAACTGATACTGAGACATTTGCTGATAGCGCAGAGAACAGACATCCACACGGGGAGGCTCAACCCGTGTAAATTTTTGTAACAATCCATTATAAATTCTATTATTAATTATCAAAATGCGGGTGAATATGCAAAAATGCTTGTGTGAACCCTGTCAATTGGTATATAATAATTGGTGACTCGGCCCTTCGGGTCGCGGATCAATGTCATGTTTTTCGACCAATTGTTATAGTATAACCACAGACAAACAGACATAACACTCGTTTTCCATTCTTCGTACCGATTAAACCGTCATTTCAAATTTGGGCTTAGTTGGGAATGTCTCCGTTTTGGTCAAAGTGGCGCTTTTTGACGAAAGAAGGGGAATTCCCCATGAAAAATACTTGCTACTTCGAGGAATACCCATGTTCCTTTTTGATATTTGGGAATGTCGATCATAGATGGTGCTAGTGTTCATGCTAAATGTGAGGTACGATAATTTTTGGTTGATTTTTATTCCAAGAGTTATGTCTGTTTGTCTGTGGTATAACCAAGGTAAAAACATTTTCGGGAGAATAAACAAACGTTTTCGGGTTGTCAGTGTATTGCTAATAGCGGGATTGAAACTGTGGAAAACCCAGAGCAAACCCGACGTCTAAAAATCCAACCTAGAGAGAAATTAAGTTCAACCTGAGTAAAAAACAAACGTTTTGACAGCCATTCGATTGGACCTAGGTTGAACATAGGCAAAAACAAAAACGCTATAAAAGAATTAACCTCTCATTTTATTTATTTATTTATTAGGAATATTTATCTGACACTAAATTAAATCTACTACGACACTAAATCTTACACTAAATTAAATCTTCGTAATCTCTGCGCAGACAAGCGCGACGGTTCACCAAAGTCAAATAGTTCCTCCGCATTCGAAAGAGTCCTTACACATTCAGTAATTGGTTCGTTATACCCAAACACAATCCGATGAAATTGGGTCAGCAGTAATCCCGTCGAGCGCAGTGATCGTTGCGAAGCGCGAAAATTAATCATTGATAGTAAGTTTGGGGCGTAAATTTTGCCATTGACATTGCTAATTTCCCACTCTTTCGTACGCGATGAATTATAACCGTCGCCTGGTAGACCAGAAGTCTAAGGTCTAGGTGTCCCTCTCTCCCTGTCTGTTTACAACCACGGGTCCAACCAGAGGGGAGTTTCTAGTTTTTCTCGGGACTTGGTTGTATTACTACTGTTTTACCTGACTCACTGCGAATATGCGTATTATTGAAATAAAACGTAACCATACGCTTTATTCGTTTATAACGCATATGCAGTTAATATCGATAACAAACGATTTTTTGTAAGTTGTGCTTTTGTTATTGCATTTAATTTGTAAAAAGTTGCATAAATAACAATTCAGTTTCACAATACAATTATTGCGTACTACTGGCACATGAAATATAACGTTTAAGTACGTTATTTTTAGTGATCAAAATTAACGATATTTTCGATACAAGGGCGATATTTTTCGAAACCTTTCGAACCAACACGATCCCGCGAATACAACGCATTTCGCAGTGAGTCAGGTAACACAGTAGCTGGCACCACAAGGAGGTAGGGATAAGAGTTGCTATAACTGAAAGTGGTCAGGTTGAACTGTGATAGTCATTTACCAGCCAGCAGAAAACATTTGGGCTTGGCGCACAGTTCAAATGACTCCGTCAACATATTGTTAATTTCTGGCCCAACATGCCCCAAGGAAAAAATTTGTTGTATAGTAGCTTATCAAGCGCTTGTTCCTTTGGTTTTAGCTATATAAAAGTAGAATAAGCTACTGTTAAACAAAAATGTTGATTGGGGCATCACATAAGGGTTGCTACTGTGTTACCTGACTCACTGCGAATATGCGTTGTGTTCGCGGGATCGTGTTGGTTCGAAGGGATTCGAAAAATATCGCCCTTGTATCGAAAATATCGTTAATATTGATCACTAAAAATAACGTACTTAAACGTTATATTTCAAGTCCTAGTAGTACGCAATAATTGTATTGTGAAACTGAATTGTTCTTTAAGCATCTTTTTACAAGTTAAATGCAATAACAAAAGCACAACTTATAAAAATCGTTTGTTTAGCTGCATGTGCGTTATAAACGAATAAAACGTATGGTTACGTTTAATTTCAACAACACGTATATTCGCAGAGCATCAGGTAAAACAGTAGTGTGTGACTGTATTGGTGGTTTGTGTGTGTCGGGAAACGATTTCGCAATGGAAAAAAAATTCGCGATGAATACCAATCGCGTATACGCGAGGAAGTGTGCGTGTGGTAAACGTCAACAATCTCTATATACGCAAAGATGCCATTCTTCATTGTCATTTGCTAAAGTTTTTTTAATCCAAAAATTGACAAAGAAATCGTCTTAAAATGTTAATTCGGGTAACGAATCTGAATATTGGCTGTACCTAATGATGGCAGTTTAAATAAATTTAAGGTTCAAACACGAATCGCCGATTTCTCGAATTTCAAATGCGATTTTTATGCTCAAAACAACAGATATGTTCACGAAAATTTGTCCACTGACAAACTGACATGACACATAGAAGAAAATCTTTTAAAAACCATCGTCCTACACATTTTGCTTGCACACTACTGTGTTACTTGACTCACTGCGCATAGCGTTGTATTCGCGGTATCGTGTTGGTTCGAAAGGTTTCGAAAAATATCGCCCTTGTATCGAAAATATCGTTGATTTTGATCACTAAAAATAACGTACTTAAACGTTATATTGCAAGTGCTAGTAGTACGCAATAATTGTATTGTGAAACTAAATTTTTAATTATGCAACTTTTTACAAGTTAAATGCAATAACAAAAGCACAACTTATAAAAAATCGTTTGTTATCGATATTAGCTGCATATGCGTTATAAACGAATAAAACGCATGGTGACGTTTTATTTCAATAACACGCATATTCGCAGTGAGTCAGGTAAAACAGTAGCATCCTCTGTTATATGCATGTTGCGAAGTAGCTTGCATTTGCAGGGTTTTAATGCTGCAGGGTTTTTACATTTGTATGGTTTTATACTGAAAACTCGAAGCAACACCCGTGCGCCGCGGTTTGGCCATGTTGCAAAACATGTTTTTTTTCGAAAAAATGAGTGGTTTTTTGAACGATGGAATGAACGCGAGTGTCTCGTTTGTTTATCTGTGGTTTATCATTGTGTTCTAGCAGACGCGAAGAACACAATAAACAATTTTCGTAAACATATCTTTTGTTTTGAGCATAAAAACTGCTTTTGAAATTCCAGAAATCAGCGATTCCTATTTGAACCTTAAGCAGTTTAATGCAATTTATTGAATATTTTTACGGTTTTTTAATTATTATACATCGTATAATATTTTTCGGTAGAATAAATGACGACAATATAAATATCAAGGGTCGGACACTCAGCACATTGTGCCGCGCGCACTCCGGAGATATCAAGCGGCACACCTCCGGTTCAATTTTACATATGAAATGGAAGCAATGCCAGTTGTCAAAATCATCTCTCACGGTTGCCAGTTCTACCAGATTATAACCAATTTAACAAATCTTGCAGTTCGGCACTTTCGGTACAGCATCGGCACAGTTCGGCTCGTTTCAAGTCGCCTAACCTAAAAACGGCTGTGCTGAGTGACCGACCCCTGGATAAATATACAATTGGGTATTTAAATTTTTCCAAAATAGTGTTTTTTTGGCCTCATTTGATAGCCCGTCGTTTCCTGAATCCAACAGTTCTTTTTTTATTTCAATTAAGTCAATATTTCATGAAAAAACGAATAAAAATAAAAAATAGTACGACTTGCTGTTTGACAGATATCAACCAAGCTGATTGATTGACATGATGTCAGAAATTCTCTCCCTCGCTTCTATCATTCTAATAGAGCTCTTCATTTTGACCGAGCTTTTGACAGCTCCCATATGAAACTTGTATCTTCCGATGACCATGGTGTATCTTTTCACTGTGTTGTCTAAAGCAAGCTAAGAAGAAACGAGGTTTACTTATAAGCTATCGTAGGTAGCTACGTTTAACAAGTTGTCGTTGTGACTCCTACCTGAATATTGCCTGACTGCCGTTAAGGCCTTTAAGCAATATTCAGTTTCAACATGTTAACCCATATTCTAAGTCCATGTAAACAAACCACTGATTGACGTCAAAGAAGTGAGGCTATGCTCGCCCGTGCAAAACCTGATGGTATTAGTAGCGAAAATCAGAAAACGACGTCAAACTACGAAAACAAACCGCGTCGAACAATGGGGTTTATTTTTGGAGTTTGACGTCACGCTTCATCGTGATTGGTCGATTTATGATTCCACACACACCATGATGAAATTTCATAATTGCACTAACATCACTTAACCTACATTGTCACACCTTTATATATTACATTGGGTAAACCCAAGGGTAAACCAAACAAAAATAACTAAAATCGATGAACATAAACAGTGTTGCCTACCACGCGATTTTTTTGTGGTGCCTGCTGTCAGCCTATCAACCTGACAGAACCAGAGGGGTGGTGTGACTGTCAAACTACCCACATTGTTCATGTCCCACTCACATTGGTTTTGGTACTTTTGGTTCTAGTACCTACTTAAATGTTGATTCACCTTAAAACGACTCAAATTAGTTAGAAAGCAGTGAAACACAACGTTTCAGTTATAATTTAATTATTAGCTGTTTATTTCGACATGGTCGAATGGTGGCTGGTTCCAAATTGTCGCCATCCATGCATGTCAATTCGCTATGACGGCACCGCACGACCTCTTTTCCCACTTACAGAACTGCCCGTAGCTGAATGCGTGAAAATTATTTCCTACATATTTCTGTCTTTTGCACTCTTTAACAAATCGCTATTCTGCTTCACGCATACTCGAAACTAATGTAGGTGTCTCCACTGCGGCGCCGTCATCGCCGTCATAGCCAAGCGCATGGTGTGTTGCTATCTCTTTCTCATGTAGGAGTGAAGAGAGCAACTTTCAAATGGTCCTCGGTGAAGGGGAATTCCCAGCAAATTTTTTGGTTCCTGTCAAAATTATCATTTTGGTACCTATATGCGTGGGACATCGAAAATGTATGAATTTGACAGCCACTTCACCCCGTAGCAGAGATGCCATATTTTCTAAAAAAAATGTCTGCAACTGCTCGAAAACCGAAAAAATCGAGCAGTTTTCCGGCTACTCGAATTTTCTGGTTTAAAAATAATCTGCGAAAATCTGCACCCTTTTTTAGGAAGTCTGTGAAAGTTCAAAGAGCTTCGAACAAAAATCTGCACCAAAACAATAAAAGTCAGAAAAACTGCAAATATCTGCAAATTTATAATGATCTGCAAGACCGTTCCAAAAATCTGCAATTTGCAGACAAATCTGCAAATCTGGTATCCCTGCCCCGTAGGTCAAAGCGAATTGCAATTTTGACAATTTTACACCCCTGGATAGAACGCACCACAAAAAAATGACATAATAGGGAACACTGTTTATGTTCATCGATTTTAGTTATTTTTGTTTACCTATGTTTTTTGCAGGGGGGATCTATTGCTGTCAGATTCCATACATGTGTGCGTTACCGCAGATGGTGTTTGGTCCATGACGTTTGTACTGTCATGGACCAAACGGCGTGTGATTGATTTCGAGCCAAGGGACTCGCAACTCTATTTTTGTCTGCTGCAGTTGACAGAAACTCAAACCCAAACACGCAGCGCAATTGTCGTTTGTATTGTTTTGATCCCGATGATGGATTTATCTGCTTTTTAGCGTAAATAAAACAAACTAATAAACTTTTCGGAAGCTACATATACAGGTAAGAGCAGCAAATCGGTAAGAAAAAAAGTAGTAAGAGCGGCATTGAAAATTATGGTCACCTGCCTGCCCCTTCACATGTGAGTTTCACAATTCCTTACCGATAGATCCCCCCTGGTTTTTTGCTCCGGGTTTGTTTATAGTTACTATATATATAGTAACTATAGGTTTGTTCCGTCAGTTTGGTTAGCAAGTTGTCATTTGGCAAGTCGAATTGAAAACATCATTAGGATTAGGCCATTGAAGCAGCAGTATAATCAGCAAACAATACGAAATATTTGAACAATTGTTAAGATTTACGAGCTGTTCTGTCAAGTTTTGTATTGACTGCAAGTGACAACGAAACATGTCTTATCAATTGTATCGGAACACCACTCTTGGGAATACTCTGCAGGAGACGCTGGATGAGTTGATACAGGTACAGTACAGGTTTTAATAATGTAAGCATATGTTTTGCTTCAACCTTCCAGTATTTTTCTATTTCAGTACGGGCAAATAACTCCTGCACTGGCAGTTCGGGTGTTGGTTCAGTTCGACAAATCAATCAACGCTGCTCTATCCAATCGGGTGAAATCTCGGGTTACGTTCAAGGCGGCGAAACTAAACACCTATCGATTCTGCGACAACGTTTGGACACTAATGCTAAACGATGTCGAATTTCGCGAAGTGCACGAATTTGCAAAGGTGGACAAGGTGAAGATTGTGGCGTGCGATGGAAAGAGTAAGTTTTATTACATAATATAAACTAAATAGTTCCTGATTGATAATATTTTTTCTCTATTTAGATGCTAACGTAAATGACGATATCGGACGAACTGATCGATAGGATATGTCCTGTCATCCAAGTGAGGCGTTGGTTTCGACAAAAGCACAATATTTGATTACATGATTTGCTACTGTAATATGTTTATTAATCTATATGGTAGAATAAAATTAATCATCTTCACTGGTTAAAAGCTGTACATGCTTTGCTTTTCACGTATAAATCTTATAGGAGAGTTTGTTCTAACTCTTTTATTCATACGGCTTAATTGCTAATTCTACAAATCAAATACCACATACACCACTTTTTCTAATTCTGTTTGACTGAGGTGCAGTAATTATAAGCAAAATCGAAGCAAAAAAAGCGTACCAAGCCAGACCCGGGGATTCGAACTTACATCCTCTGTAGCCGTCGATGAACGCATCTGAGATGATTTGAAAGATAATAGACGCCGAGTTTTTAGGGTTTTTAGCCGATGTAGTTTTACGAGTTTGAGCGGCTAAAATAAATTTAAGCGCTGAAGAGCAGTTTCTTAATCATTAATTCAAACGCTATGTGTTAACTAATTTTTTGTAAGGCATCTGCTGCAAGTTGTATTCTAGAAACATTTATTCATAACATTTAAAGCATTTAATGAACCATTTGTACTAAAGTAATGTATTTCGCTTTGTTACATCTGTTGATTGTAAAATATTTATTGCATTAGATTTATCCCAATGAACATTTTTGTTGTATAGCAGCTTATAGCATGTATAGCAAAAGCACCTGTTCCATTGGTTTTAGGTATACAATAGTTGAAAAAGCTACTCTTAAACAATATTATTTGTTGGGATTAGTTGCCATTAAGCGGCTTTTATTTCACACCTGCTCTTAGTGGTGCTGCTGATACTTTTATACGACGGTTATTCAACTCTTATTTCACACTGCTCTTTAGTAAATTATTAGCAACTGAGGCTGCGCGGTGTTCGTTCCACTCTTACTGCACACTACATTTAGTCAAAGCTGTTGATACATCCGCACAACGTTTATTCAACTCTTATTACAAACTTGGTCTTAGCAGTTCTTTTGACACTCTGATTCATGAAGTTCTGTGATTCATGCGTCTGCGCCATACTCCATTTTCCATTTTGCCACCAAGTGTAGATCACAGAATTTTACGCTCAAAAACCCCAAGTTCTCGCCGATCAGCTTCCTTCACACAACGATTCGGTAAAATTTACCGAAATCTAAACAGCTGAACGTTCGGTAAAATTTTTTATTGCACCAAACATTACTAATGTTCTGTAAACGTCGATTGGCACCATCGAAATTTTTACCGAACGTTCAGCTGTTTAGATTTCGGTAAAATTTTACCGAATTCGGTGCTTTTTATTAAGTGTGTTTAGCGTCCATGATTCGTGTCCGTAAAGGGCCACCGAGAGGATTAGTGTTCTATAGTGCACCAGTTTTGTGCGAATTTGCAAACTACGGGACTACAGCTGGCTACGTAATCCGTAGAAAGCCCGATTCGCAGCTGCAACTCGTCGTTTCACTTCGCGGCTTACGTCGTTGTCACATGTCACGAGTGTACCAAGATATATAAATTCCTCCACTAATTCATATCGTTCCCCATCTAAATCCACCTCGGCACCAACACCACTTGGGCTCCCACGTTCCCTACCAGTAACGATTTACTTCGTTTTGGGGGTGTTAATGGTAAGATCCCAATCTCGTTGCTTCCCTTTTAAAAGGCCTGAAGGCCTCTTCCACTGCTCTACGGTTGATTCTGTTGATATCGACGTCATCCGCAAAACCAAGAAGCATGTGAGATTTCGTGATGATAATTCCATTCCTTTCCACGTTTGCCCTTGGTAATACACCTTCCAAGGCAATTTTGAATAGCAGGTTAGAGAGTGCATCCCCTTGCTTCAGTCCATCCAACGTTACGAAAACAGCTATTTTAACGCATGATTTGGATCCGTCCATCGTCGCACGAATCAGCGTAACTAGTTTCGTCGGAAAACCATGTACTAGCATTATCTGCCACAGCTCATTTCGTTTAACTGAATCGTACGCCGCTTTAAAGTCCACAAACAGATGGTGTGTCTGCAAGTTATAGTCCCGGAACTTGTCTAGCAACTGACACAGGGTAAACATCTGATTCGTCGTGGAGCGACCCTCACGAAAACCAGCTTGGTACAGCTTGTAGGCATAATTGAGCAATGTAATTCCTCGAAAGTTTTTACACTCCAGTCGATGTCCCTTTTTGAAAATTGGGCAAATGAGGCCATCCAACCACTCCTCCGGCATTTGTTCTTCCTCCCAGATCCTGACAATGACCCAGGGGGTTTGCTTCGCACAGCCGCTCGCTCCCCGCTTTTAGAAGTTTAGCCGGGATACCGTCCTTCCCAGACAGCCTCACCGTTTTTCAACTCATTGATTGCCTTTTTAACCTCCTCCTGTGTTGGTGGCTCCACAGCTTGACCATCGCTTACAATTCCTATCCTGTTCCTGCAGATCTCTGCAGAGGAGAGGTAACTCTCCATTCAACAATGTCTGGAAGTGCTCCTTCCACCTGGCTGCTACCGCCGTTTTGTCGGTAAGCAGATTGCCAGCACTATCATTGCACATCACAGGCATGGCAAAATTCCTGCATCTCATCGTTTTATAGAAACTCCGTGTGTCGCTGCTAGCGTATCGCTCCTCTGCGCCGGCGCCGGCGAACACGTGCTCCTCGTACTCGCGTTTCTTTAGACGATGGATTCTTTTTTCCGCACCTCTAGTCTCTCTGTACCTCTCTCTGTTTTGACGCGTTGCCGCAGCGAGTATGCAACTCCTGTCCTGGTTTTTTCATCTGTCACTTTCTGGCACCTCTCTCGCAGCTGTTACGATGGAACCATGGATGTTCCTCCACAGCTCATTTATATCTTCTCCTTCTACCTGCGGTTCTGCGATTCGTTGGTCAAGCTTCCTGGCGTACTCCACTGCTACGCCGTCTGCCGTTAACTGCTGGATGTTGAGAAGCAGGGTCCTCTTAGTGCTTTCGCCGTGTTCGACAGCCTTGCGCGAATATTACTCACTACGAAATAGTGGTCAGAGTCGATATTTGGTCCCCGAAAAGACCGTACATCGATAACATCCGAAAAGTGTCGACCGTCAATCAAGACATGATCGATCTGAGAGCTAGAGTCTCCATTTGGATGCCTCCAGGTGTGCTTCCGAATATTCAAACGTGGAAAGTAGATGCTACAGATGGCCATTCCTCTGGTCGCGGCAAAATTTGTGAGCCTCAGACCGTTATCATTGGTCGACAGATGAAGGCTATGTCTTCCAATAACTGGACGGAAGAATTCCTCCCTCCCGATCTGCGCGTTTGCATCTCCGATGATGGTTTTCACGTCGTGTTTTGGGCACTCTCCATAGGTCCTTTCAAGCCTGTCGTAAAACTCGTCCTTAGCATCATCGGATTTATCATTTATCGGTGTGTATACGTGGATTGGGCAGTAGTTGAAAAATTTGCCCTTAATCCTCAACACGTATATACGGTCATCTACGGACCTCCACCGGATAACTCGTTGCTTTTGTTTTCCCAACACTACGAAACCGACTTCATGTTCTGCTTTCTTATCGCCACTGTAGTAGATGTGGTACTTGAAAGAAGTGCCTGCTATCCTGGGTCTATTGCACGGAACTCCCTTTCTCCAGAATTTGGCCACCGAACTTCCTGAATAGCAGCGATCTCCACTCCGAGTTGATGCAGCTCTCGAGCAAGCAAACCAGCCCGTGCCGGTTCATGGAAAGTTCGGATATTGCAGGTACCAAGTTTCCAATCATTATCTCTTAATCGTTTCCTTGTCCCTTGGTTCCGTCCAGAATTTCTTTCTTCGCTATTCGTGGTAATTGAGTTTTCGGTATACTACCTCACCGGGGTCGCGATACCTACACCCTGCTGATCGGTCTGCCATCTTAGGTATAGCATGCGGGATACAGCATTTCATATTCAGCCGCCAGTTTCGAGACAGACGCTGTGTGAGCCACCCCTCACCTGGAGAACTGGCGCTCTAGTTCGCACCTCCTAGGTTAGCTGCTTTGCTGCATTTGACATAAATCTGCGTGGAGGCGCTAGGTGGAAGCTTGAGAGAGCCAGAGCTATGTTTGACGCTCCTTCCAGATAACTCTCTCCATTTCATACCCGGTTCTATGGTTTGCTTCAGTTAAATAAAAATTTGTTCCATTGTACAACAAAATTGTTATTACTTGGGAATAGCGACAATACAGTGAAAGTGTATTCGAACGATGTCCTAAACAGTTTAGGAATCAGGAAAGGGTATCAAATATGTAGCGTTAAAATTGATTATCGAGATCTACGTTATTCAGGTATACGAGACACTGTAATATATGCTTTAATTGAAAAGCTTAGTGTTTCATTAACCACAGGGTTTCCTTCGGTGAGAAAAGAAAACGGAAGGGGGACAGTCGCACCGCGATGCAAATCGTCTGTATGACCCAGTTCTTGCTGCATAAAACATGAGTCTGATAGAATCAGTCGCCGTCGGCAAAACGACTTACAAATTTTCAATCGTGGATGACTCCAGCCCGGCACTAAGGTGAAAATATGTTGTACGCACCTTTGTTAGTCTGTTTTCGAGTGAAAAATCAACATTTAATAGCATAAGGACCCCGTTTTGACTGATTTTTATAGATATTTATTCACTGACTTTAAAAAGCATAAAATTTGCATGTAAACTAAATTTTGATGAGAAATTCAATATTTTGCCTTAATACAGCACAGATCATTTTACCTCCGCTAATTTTAGTTTAATAAATGTCAATTCTATCGTAGTAGCTCTTCAGCAAGAGCAAAAGGACGCTCCTATTATCAGATTCATTTGAACCACCTGTTAGTCTGATTTTCGGGTATGTAACCTGATTCGTTCATGTATCGAGGTTTTCCCCAAACATGTCGGCATTTTCAATGCACACATACTTTTTCCAATCAACTATTCATATTTTACGGGTTATCCTTTATCATAGACCGATGCGGGGTTGGCTGTATTTGCGCGCAGCGAATGCTGGCTAAAGTGAGGAAATTTGCATACATGTATTACGAACGAACGTTGGGCGCCGCTTTCACAGCGCACTATGTCCTGCTGTGCGTCCGATATGCCGTGGTTGGCTCGGTTTTGCACTGGCAAATATGCGACGAAGTCAGTTTTGAAACTTTTCCTATTCCGAGTGGCATACGTGTGGCGTAAGCGTGGCACCTGTTTCGCCGAGGAAAAATGCGAAGATTGCCGACGAAAGCGCACCCAGCACCCACATTTGCATTTTAAATTTTACAATGTTACCTATTGCGTTAAACTTTGTCGTTTTTCGGTTATTCGGTAGGTGGGTCACCACCATGCCTAAGTTTGGCCGATATGTTCAATGCGCGGTGGTTGATAATGGATATGAATGGGATATCGGCATTAAGCAAATAGGATATTTTTTAATTAACCATCTGTTGCTATTTCTAATGGGAAATTTTATTTAAGATGTCGCAGCAAAATTGTACATTCCGCACGTCAGTTTCGATCAGTGGAACAAGTGCTTGATAAGCCATTATACAATAAAAATGCTACTAGGGAACTACTTCAATGATGATTTCTGTTCTTTTGAGGACTGGTAGGATCTTTAGGAAAGATTTTACCCCAGCGTTGATTATAATGCTAGTACCTATTACAGGATATGTGCTTTTGCAGGGAAAGCAAAGCGAACTAAATGAATTTGACATGAATCCTATATTAATTGGCATGTTGCAACTTGCAACTCGCAGGTTGTAACCATTCACTCTAATTTCCGAATCTGATTCGGATTCCATCAGTCTTCTGTGCTTTAGTCATGCGATATGTGTTCTATAATTTGTGCTGATAATGACTATCCATTTTGAAAGTGGAAAATTTATGCACGGGAAACTTTTTCCTCATTAATATTTTCCAGCATGGTGATGATTTGCGTGAGACTGGCAGATCGTTGAGACCAGGGGGCTGATATGACGTCACATTTTCGTTGCTCACATGAAAAAGGCGGCAAACGCAAAGCGATCTCACAAAACGAATTTAACTAACCATTTTCACAGTTACATGTATTTCGCATCAATTGCCTGCCTAACATTAGCTATGTGATGCTAAAACCTTGGCTAAAATCAAACTAAAACTAAGAAAATTTAACAATTTACACATCCGACTCGGTTGTCAGCTTGAGCCCATCTATGAAGCTGTCAGCTTGGGCCCGCTCTATGTTGGCTACGTTTTTTTGTACAGGTTGGTATTGGAAGTGTCATTCCCGTGGTTGAGACCCGTCGGTTTATCATAGGTACGGTCGTCGATGCCGTCGTAATGTAACTAAGACGGCTGAATTCATTTGCCAGTGTGTTCAGCTTGACGTTACCCTAGGCATCCGAATTGCCGAGGAGAAGGAAATCGAAAATTTGTCAAGTTAAATGAAAACAAAAAGTTTGATATATGTCGTTATTCTTCATCTTCACTGCGGATATATTCTGCAGTAACTTCTTCCAACTTTGGGAATGAGAACGTAATTTGATGAGTAAATTTCGAGCTTTCAGAATTCTCACCAATGAGCGATGTAGCTTGAATAGACACTGCTGTAGCTATGTGAACCTATTAGTAAATTGAAACAACTAAAACTAAATTTCTGCTGGAGGAGCGGTGACATATTTGTAATTTCCACACATTCAAATCACTTATCATTCAAATCATATGCATTTCCCATGGATGGATAACTGTTAACGCTAGCACTGAATTCTGTTTGATCTTTAATTCAGTGCGTCAGCGTTGTTTTTCGCTCAATATATATCGCAAATTGCATTATTTGGTCTGTTGCCACCGTTGCCAGTAGCCAGTATTCGTGGCCAGATGCAACACAAGTTATTGTATGCAAGTTTAGTTTAGTGAAATACTTGAATAAAATCGAATCATCAGGTTTCTAAGCTTCTAACATATACCACTCTACCACAACAAGTACTCTATAATTCGCTTAAAGTTGGACAACCCAACAAACATTTTTTCTGAATAGTAGTTTAATCAACCATTGTACAGCTAATTACCGGGTACCGGGTAACAAGCGCTTGATAAGCTGTTATTCAACAAAAATGTTTGTTGGGAAGTGTTAACGTAAGTTAACTTAGCGTACTTAGCTGGGTGGGAGTAGCACCAACTCGTGTAGCAGTACGGACCAAGTTTGCAATAAATAAAATGAATAAATAAATCTGGGTCTCTGTAGAGGCATTTTAGAACGAACCTGAAGCTACTGAGAACCATAGCAGTGGGTCCAAATCCCGTAAAAGGAGAATGGTTTTAATAGCCGTAATCTATGACTATTACATAAAGACTTCAATGGATAAACCCCTAATTCAAGGTGCGACGCGACTGGTGCCGAGGAATGAATGGTGGAGGGGGTTCTATAAATACTCGACCGCAACAGAGTCTGTGGAGTACCAGGGCGCGTGACCGTATGGCAACCCAAGAATGCCAAGATTAACGCGAGTAGCTCGTATTAAATGAATAAAACGACAAGAAAATAGTTGCCATTGGTCACAGGTAGGGTCTGTAACAAATCCCACAAATGACACGACGAGAAGCAACCGCAGAACTTCTACCCACCGCCAGAGGACCCATGCGTGACAACGGACGGCCGAAGAATACACCGCTTTTCGACGGAAACGAACGACGGAAAATGCGGAGGAATTAATGGGAGCGCAGTTGGAGAGCGCGAAATGTTATCCGCCATCCTGAACGATCCAATAATCCGGCTAACGTGAAAGCGAAAGGTCGCAAAGATTAAAGACTGTAAACCAACATAAAAGGAAGCAGTAGAGTCACAAAGATTGGCTAAATAAAGAGTAGAGTTAAAACTGAAAGGTGAAAGAGTGGAGAAGATGTTCGTGCCGGATATACTGGTCTTCAGGACCTCATTGTATATCATTGTATGCCTCGTTATATACTGAGGATCAACCCGATCCCGTGGCCCGGTCGCTACAATACCGGCCGTAGGTGTGAGCACGTTGGCATCAGGGACGGCGATCGACGCCCATATGTACCCTCCCAATATCCAGAAGGGAAAGCGGCGACGGTGTCCTGAAGATGCGAAGCGGAAGTAGGCGACTGCAGACGGAAAGGGGGCCCGAAGTAAAAATAGAAAAGGTAGAGAGGTAGGAGATAGATAGTAAGAAATTGGGAAAAATAAGATGTCGACAGAAAGAGAATAAAAAGGGAGTTTGCTTGAGACTGATTCCAAGTGTTTTCTTGTTCGGTAGCCAAGAGCGTATACTGACCTTGAGGCAGTGAAGAGGGGAGTCTCCGCATTGCTGTGTGTGTCCTCTACCCGCTATTTACACTTGATAAGGAAGGGAATCTAATCACAAGTACAAGGTGCTCGACAGCTGGAAGTGGATCTTCGATGAACACCTCAATGGAGAAGTTGAAGAAGGAGGCAGAGCGGAAGTAGACCAAGCAGTGCCTATGGAAGATAGTAATGTCCCAGCACCTGATCTCCAAGAAGGCAAACGAGAAATCGGGTTGCTGAAGACCAACAAAACCGCTGGTAAGGACCGCTCACCGGCAGAGCTTAATAAACATGGCCGAGACACGCTGTCAATGGCTTCAAACTGGGCTATCTCTAAGATTTGGGAAGAGGAGAAGCTACCGAAGGAATGGATGGAAGGAGTGGTTTGTCCAATCTACAAAAAGGGGGATCGGCTCGACTGCTGTAACTATCGCGGCATAACGCTGGTAAACGCCGCCTGCAAGGCATCACATCTTCATTGAGCTCAAAGCAGCATACGATGCAGTCGATCTAGACCAACTATGGCATGTAATGCACAAACACGGTTTTCCGGATTAACTGACGCGACTGATCAGAGCTACATTGAATCGAGTCCGAGTGATGTGTTTCGTACGCAGCTCGTGGACACTCTCGAGTCCCGTGAGGGTTGAGGCACAGACGCGGTGAGGGTTGAGGCACAGTGTGCATCATAAAGGTTGAAATAGTAATGAATGACCAGTCCACAGATTATTGTATTAAATATGATTACGCGTAACTTGACATATTTCAATAATCTTACTTTAACTCCATTGTGCCATAAAAGTGCCATTGGTTACAAATGACATTAAAGGCGAAGCACGTTCATCGCAAATATGACGCGCCATTCGAATGTCCATCTCCTTTGACATGAATGGCAACAGGCACGTAAGTTAGCGGCGTCGATTTACTGTCTTCTGCTCTGAGAAGGTTTTACTATTTTACTTTCACAGCTTACCGCTTGTTACATAGCAGAAAATATGGCATATATGCAAAAATTTCTGTTTTATATGTATGAGAGTAATTCTCGCTGAAACGGGGCCACTAGTGACACGAGGTCTTCAAATATTGGAACTTTTGCGCTTTATGGATCATTGTAGGTAGCTTTCTTGGAGGTATAGTGAGTCTCGGCACTATAAGATGGCAGCCCCATCGCGAGACTCGGTAGTGTTGCCCCAGTACGGCTACACACCTAAATTAAACATAAACTAACAACATTCAAGCATATTCGGAGCGGGATACTCGGCATCGACCTAGGCGACGGAACTAGGACGACGAATGGAGACTCGGTACTTGGAACTGCAGATCGCTAAATTTCGCAGGTTGCGAGAGGGTGTTGATTGAACAGCTGGAACCCCGCAAACTCGGCATCGTAGCTCTGCAGGAAATCTGTCGCAAAGGAGAGAAGGTATGGAAGATCCGTGGCGGAAAGGCCCAGTATTACTAGAGCGGTGGCGCTACCAACGAACTGGGAACGGGCTTTGTAGTGCTGGGCGGAATGCAGGATCGCGTGATAGATTGGAAGGCGATCAACGAGAGAATGTGTGTATTGAGTTTTATGAGAAGGTGAACCAAACTCGCGCAACTACGGACCAAATTTTTACTATCCGACAGATCTTGCTGATATGTCGGGAGTACAACGTGCCCACGCATCGCATCTTTATTGATTTCAAAGCAGCATACGATACAGTCGATCGACACAAGCTATGGCAGATAATGCACGTGTGTGTGTGATAATGTGTTTCGTACGCATCTCTGGGACACTCTCGAGTCCTTTCGAGACGCGACGAGGGTTGAGACAAGGCGACGGTCTATCCTGCATGCTGTTCAACATCGCTCTTGAGGGGTGATCCGACGAGCGGGCATCGAAATGAGAGGCACGATTTTTACCAAGAGTAGCCAACTTCTAGGCTTTGCAGATGACTTCGATATCATTGCCAGGAACTTTGCGACGGCGGAGGCAATCTACGCCAGACTGAAAGCGGAGTCTAGGAGAATTGGGCTAAAAATAAATGCGTCGAAGACCAAATACATGAAAGGAAGAGGCTCAAAGGAAACAAATGCGCGCCTCCCACGGACGGTAACCGTTGACGGCGACGAACTAGAAGTGGTAGAGGAGTTCGTGTATTTGGGATCGCTGGTGACCGCGACCGCGACCGCAACACTAGTGAGGAGATCCAGCGGCGCATCCAAGCGGGAAATCGGGCCTACTTTACCCTTCGTAAAACGCTACGATCAGGAAGCATACGCCGCCGCACGAAGCTAACAATGTACAAAACCATTATTAGACCGGTAGTTCTTTATGGACTTGAAGCCGTGACGCTGCTTACGGAGGACATACGCGCCCTTGCTGTGTTTGAGTGGAAAGTGCTGCGGATTTGGCGGAGTACAAACTGAAAGCGGAAAGTGGCGGAGGCGTATGAATCACGAGCTACAGGCACTGCTTGGGGAGACTCCCATCGTACATCTAGCGAAAGTTAGCAGGCTATGGTGGGCCGGACACGTCGTAAGGATGCTGAACGACAGTGCGACGAAAATAGTCCTCTTCAACAACCCCACCGGCACCAGGAACAGGGGGGCCCAACGTGCACGATGGCTCGATCAGGTCGAAAGCGATTTGCGAATTCTGAGACGACTAGGAAATTGGCGACATGTGGCCCAAGACCGAGTTGAATGGAGACGAGTGCTTGAAACAGCACGAGCCACCCCGGCTCAATGCTGCTGAAGAAGAAGAAGGTAGCTTTTGCTCATGCTTACCGCTAAATGGACACTAAAACCCCACGTGGCATATTTAGAGTAAACTTCAAGGCCAGAGCTGCCACAAATACAGATATTTGTGCATGCATAAATTTGGGACCCATAAATTATTTCAGTTGCTGTGATTTCTGGCTCTACTAATGTTCCTGAATTTTAAAGTACTTCATAAACTATTTATGTTATTTAAAAGATTAGATCGAGAAAATAAAATACTCCGGAGAAAACGGTAGGGTCCTAAATTTATGCATGCACAAATATCTGTATTTAAGGCAGCTCTGTTTAAGGCTGATACAGATTACACGTCATAATTTCTTGCCGTTCCATTGTTGGTGACGGTTAATAACGGTTAATCTGAACTGGGCTTTTTAGGTGGACCAATCAGATTGCAAGGCAGTTTGATAGTCAGTCATAGGCGTTCGTCGAGTGTGTTTGACAGAACATGTCTGTGCTGGACCCATTTGTGAATTTTTTTAGCTTTTCCAATGATCCATTGGTTGAAAATGGTTAAAAACTAAGAATTACCGCCATTCGGTGTGAGATTGTGCCACGGGGTGAGATTGTGCCAAAAACCAAAAATGTTTATTTGTGAAAATTTATTATATCTATAGAAAGTGGTGAACTAAATTCCAAATAATGATGAACATAGCATATTTATTCATAACTTAGAATGGAACACAGATAATATTAGCAAACTATTTAGCCTAAACAGGGTTTCAAAGTTCGCGATCAAAAATACTCGGAAATAACGCTTATAAAAAATGTCCCGCATAAACCAACTCAAACAAGAAATCGCATCAACTGGCTATCTTGGAGCTATATAAACTAGTCATTTACAATGTATTGAAAGGTTATTATGCGCTGGATAAGTTTGGATTATGAAAATAATATTTTTCGACACTTTGTACTTTTCGAGCTTCACGGGGGTGAGATTGTACCAAGCCATAATGATCGATCCAATTTGTAGATTTCACATACACAACAAAAATACGTCAGTATACACCAGTACACTCACATTCTTTAGTATTGAGCACAATATTTTGACAGATTAGATTGCATCATCCATTTTGGAGCAAACTGCATCATAGGACTGCTAAATAATTTAAACTAATTTTTACTTTTTCTCTGGAAATTTAAAATACTTTGAATAAACACTTTAATATAAGACGAATATATTATACCGTGTATAAACTGCCAGTTTTAAGCAGGGGGAGGGGGGTTTCATTGTAACTAAACCATCTCTACGGTAGTTGTTAATTGAACAATTTAGTATATATTGACGGGTTTGAAATCAACTTAGTTCCTAAATTGTGTGTATACTGAGCTAAAGAGCAAAAATATGTGCTTTTTTGGCACAATCTTGCCCCGGATGACGGTACACTTTTAATTCCTGGAAATAGGGGGCCCGTCGTTCGCCAAGGGGCCTAACAGTTTCAAAAAAGTTGAATTTTGAGCAAACCTTGAGATCTATAGAAAGAAGAAGAACAGGGCTTTCAAATGGAATAAAAAATGTTTTGGCGGCCATCTTGAATTTGGTCGCCATATTGGATTTTATCAAAAAATCGTCGTTTTCACCTTGAGTCCCCAACCGATTTTCATTTTAAGACCACCATTGGAAAGCGGAGAGAAAATGCTATAGGAAACATTTATAAAATTAGGTGTGCAAAGGCATTAACCGAATAAAACAACCAGTTATTTTTAGCAAGGTTCACAATTTTCATATAATTATTGTAATATTTCCAAAATTTGCTATGAAACAAACTACAAACGACACGGTTTTGTAAAGATGAGACATAGGGCTAATAAACGAAGTGAAAAAAAATTGACGGCCATCTTGGATTTGGTTGCCATGTAGGATTTTATAAAAAAAATCGATTTCCCGTTTTCGACATTATCCCCCCAACCAATTTTAATTTCAAAACTACCATCGGAAAGCTGAGTAAAAATGCTGTAAGGAACATTCATAAAATTACATGTGTAGTGGCATTAAATAAACGAAACAATTAATTATCTGTATCAAGGTTTACCACTCTCATATAATGGAATATCTTGCTACAGAAAATTAATTGTTTTATTTAGTTAATGCCATTGCATACTTAACTTGATAAATGTTTCTTAGAGCATTTTTTCTCAGCTTTCCAATGGTGGTCCTAAAAACGATTGGAGGGACCTTGGGGAACGTAGGGTCCACTATTTCGAGGTATCAAAAGTGTAAATCCTATTTTTCAGCCATTTTCAACCAGTTAAGCGCAAAAGCTCCAATATTTGAAGACCTCGTGTCAGTAGTGGCCCCGTTTCAGCGAGAATTAGTCATGAGAGTCCTTATCCTCGTACTACAAGGGTGAGCTGGCGTCTCAAACCATCATAAAATAAATTCATGCCTCCAAAAACCCTAACATGCCAAATTTGGTTCCATTTGCTTGATTAGTTGTCAAGTTATAAGGAAATTTGTATTTCATTTGTATGGGACCCCCCCCTCTTAGAAGGGGAAGGGGTCTCAATTCATCATAGAAAAAAATTCTGTCTTCTAAAACCGCCACATGACAAATTTGGTTCCATTTGATTGACTAGTTCTCGTGTTTTGAGGAAATTTGTGTTTCATTTGTATAGGAGCCCCCCTCTTACGCCCTCCTTAAAATGGCTCTCTTACCCCTCCATAAAATTGCTGGTCATTTTATTTATCCAACGACATATAAACCGTTCAGTTTCGTTCAGTAGTTTGGTAGTTATTCGCATTTGAAATCTTTCATTCAAACGTTACACTTCTATTTTCGTTTTCCCAAAGTGCTACCCAGTCCCAGTATAGTAAACAAAGACGTAATCCTACGTCAAAAGTGATATGCGTCTTCTAAAACGACTGGGAAACGGCGACGGTGGGAGAACGGTCTCAGTTTTGTTCTGACTGACGGCACTGTGCGTCGTTCACAAAGGACGTTCGCTGTTTTTCGGCGTTCAAGAACCCCATTCCCTATCGTCCTTTTTCGTCCTCGTCAGATTAACCTTTGTGAATGATGCCCAAGTAGAAGTTGTTTCACATTCTCTTTTAACCTCCTTCATTGATAGTGAATTAACACCAGAAACAATGTGTTGGTATGCTTGTTCAATGAGATCGCTGAACCAAAACGCTCTCGTCGTGTTAAACGTTTTATTCATCCTATAAATAAAATGAAGTTGAAGCGCAGGTCATAGGAATATGTAGTAGTAAGTTGTTCAGTGAAATTCCTGAACCAGCTAATGAGAAATAATTTCACACCGTGTTTGTAACTATGAAATAACGACCACTCTACTAAGGTAGTATACTGCCAAAAACCAAAAATCTACCTAGAAAAAAGAATAAAATAAAACATTGTCGAACAAAGATGCAGTTCTGCCATAATCGAACGTAGACAGGTCAATTGAGAACAGACTAAGCTCGCTGCCTTCCGATTGTTACGTCGGCCTAAAACTAAGCAAAAGTTTTTCAAGAAGGTTCGACAATATTTTCGCATCCGTTTCTTTGCGGAATCAATGCACTGCACTGCTGTACTCGCTCGTTTTTTTCTTTACCGGAACTAGCAATCAAGTCTTACTCGGCGACGGGCAGCATACGGTTCTTATTGTTGAACTTTTCGGCTGTCTGCTCTACTCCCCAGTCCAACTTAACCGGTTGGCCACGTTACTCGCTTGTACGGAGTTTCCAATTTAAAATTTCCAAACTGCAATTGGTCAAAATCAATAAATCAAGTTCAATTACACTCTCTTGCACTCTACTGACTGCACCAGCACTTTTATTTCCTGTAAGGCGATTGTTGACTTACAAGTTCTAGTCAATAAATATAAAGCAATTTCCATCGACACCAGCGGGTGCGAAAGTAGAAAGTTTCGGTGGCGTTACTAGGGTTTTAAAATGTTGTCTGTTGAGAAGCAATCGACAGTAGCTCTGTCACGAGTTTTGGGGAGCTTCCACCAGAGGACAATCGCGGGCTTCGCTCGCTAACTGTTTACGATTTCTACTTGTTTGCAATTCATCCATTGATCAGTGATGCAGATCACGTCGCGTCAAAGGAATACGTACTCGTCGCTTTCGTCTCGTCATGTATTTTATCGATGCATCGCTTATTCCGAGTTCTTATTTGCTGATTGCGGGGTAAATATCAGCTAGCAGCAGCATTGATATATGCTGTTTCTGACAGACGGTATCTTCTGTTCTCCTGATTTTGTGCATCCATGGGAACACAGCACTGAACCTTGTGAAAAACTTTTGATGTTCGGTGTTTATCTCTCTCGTTTAGCTTATCTGGTTTTTATTTTTTCACATACTGTGTTGATTGGTTGTATTTACCGAAAAAAAAATCATTTGTTTTTCTTGATAAAAGACTACTGACCTTAGAAGAGAAAGAAGGACACTTCTCATATTTTGTAAACAATGGTTTTTAGGGAAAAATGAATTGTCGTTGGGGGTCCAAAAACTGCTTCCGAAATTATGCCTTCCCACGAAAAGTTAATGACTGTTCATTTCACCTTAATTAGGTGGTAAAGTAGAAATGTGAAATATTTCCATATAATCACCCCTATTCTGTATGTTTTGCCCATTTGATTTTGCTGGCGGAAATTTCGTTCGAAAGAACTTTCGTTCGAAACATAGAATGGCGGTGTATACTTTCGAGATTCTGTTTTTAGACTTTTAGGCAATACTTTTAATTTTTGTGTATCCTTTTCTATATCTATTGATGATTTTTTTTTCGTCGTAAAATTAAAAGAGGACATGGAAAAGTCACTATGCATGAACATTTATTTGAGTTTTTTCATCATAGCACGTAAAAATGCTAAAGTGTTTTCTCAGAAGAATTATATAGAATGTCTCGATTTAAGAAAACACCACGTGTCTCCTTTTCTTTTGGATTCAATGATGGTACTTTTTATTAGCGACCAAGAGCAATAATAGCGACTCCTAAGCTGTTAGACGTAGTAATGAATGATGGCACTAAAAAAACTATAGAGTTCATAAATTTTCATTTCTCCAAATTTGGTTCCAAATTAGGAGAAAAAAGTTTGATTTTGCAATGGGAAAACAAATTGGCATCAGGCAGTCTAGGTGGAGGCGGAACATCCTACGGTGTGTGCTGGAATGCAGATTTTGTCAGTAACTATGCGGTTTGTATCAAAAAGTTTTGCGTTGAGGCACTCAACATGATGGCAGCAGCTGTCTTTCCCATGAATACAAATGCTTATACTTGGAAAGTTCAGTGCATTCGGTTACACACTATTACCGAAGTTAGTTCGAATCATGCACGTTGTTTGTCCTGCTGAACATGCTGTTATACCATCAGCCGCAGCGGCAGCACTTTCCCGTACAATGTTTAAGCAAATATTGTGTTGCAGCAGACAGGCATTCAAACAGAATAGAAATTGTTTACATCCGTGTGGGTATGTCTGTATGAGTGGGTAAATAGAAGTAGATGTTGCTCGGGCTTGCAGTTTAGAATATATCAAAACTAACGAACCGCAGGCTAGACCAGTTTGATATTTAGCAAAGCTGATTTACATCAACCTGCTGCTGACGTTATCCGTTTGAATTTGTTTGCAGCAAATCCACTTTTGCGTTGAATATGTTTCAAGCAACGCAAACCCCAGCTATTAACAATCCACTTTTGGAAGTTGGTCTTCCCATCGTAGTCATACTTACAATCAATTTATAGTTGGAGAAGCTGGCTCCATACAGTTACAATCCCTCTCCTTTTGAAGTCCTTGCGAGCAGAACACCCGACATTTTTTTTCTCGAGATACAATCTCATTTGTCAGTTTGAAGCATTTTCAAGTCAGTTGGCAATGAAAAACGACTTCGTCTCGCATGGCAGATCTTCATGGTTTATTTTCGTGAGCCATTTGACAGCAAAAACAATCATTTTTCTTCCGCCTCATACTCATCCCTTCCAAAGTTATGCGTTTTATTTTCACTACTTTGCCACTCCTTTGGTTAGTTCTTTTCTCTTGTCAGTCATAGCTGCCAATTGATGATGTTCTTTTATTCTTTATATTTTGAATTGATCAATTTTGTTTTTAAAATGTCAAATTATTTTGAAAAGTTCAATCAGTATTAAATGTAGAAAAAATATTTAGCTAAATTGCCGGCTGATAGAATCCAAAATGTCGGACCTTTCATTTACCTCCTGCTGTCAGATTCTGTACAGCTACTGTACGTAAACATTGTTCGTCGCTTTCGCTTTCAAAGTTGAAGAAGATAAAAATCTTCTTCAAGTTCCGATGGACAAGGCGGCCTACGACCTTATGGTCCTTGTTCTGTTGTTTGTATGACATCTGACCAAACATCCACTACTAACCACTCACTTAACAAACCTTTGCACGGTGCCTAACCTCAACTCTGGTTTGACGTTTTTGTGTGTTTTGTTTTGATTCCCTTTGTAACCGAATTTTATTGCTAGTGGATTTACTACTTGTAATTCGTACCATTTGTATGCGGAAACCGGAAATGCCCGACTTTTCCGAAGCATAAAAATGATAGCAGTTCTGCACAACATATGTTTTTGTCATTTTTGCAGTTTTTTGCTTCTGGGTCTTTCGAATAAGTAATCAAAACAAACCCCACAACACTGTCAAACCTGGTACGATAAAAAACGCACTGACATCTGTGTGCAATGCTTTACTGCCTTTGCGCGAGCATCCACTGTACACACGACCACACCCTGCCAACCGACCAGTTTCATGCTACTGCATACCTCCCAAGTATCGTGTCAAACATACCTTTACACACTTCAGGCGAAACCTTACGATATAGTATAAATAAAAGGATGCCACATCCTCCCCTGGTGCAAAATAAATAATTATTATTTGAGTTTATAGTTTCAAGTCAAATATGATGATTATATTATTTATGTACTGATGCAGTAGTTTGATTATTCTTATTTGTCTTATTGAAGTTAGCTTACTCTCATAGGCCTCCTCGATTTGTTATGTGACGCATAGTCATTTCAGTACCCAATTCCAGTAAATTGTTCTAGAACTGACGTGCTGGTGCTCGGGTTATTCGGACTCAACCTTGTTAAGCGTTAGCCTTCGGCTTTTCTCGACTTAATAAGCGTTGGTTTTGGGTTTTTCTAGACGGGGCCTTAATAAGCGTTGATCTTTGGCCCTTCCCGGTGCAATCTTCATAAACGCGTTCACGGTGCTCCCCCAGACCGTTATTATAAAAAAAATGCTCCATGAAATCGGACCTCACCAGTCGATTCGTGAGGTTATACTGCATCTCTGGTGAAATTTTCAAAATCCTCCTACGGTGGAAATTTGAGTTACGCCCTTTTAAGTGCCGTAAGTACTAAAAACAATGTTATTCGACGAAACACTCATTGCAAACTACTTATTAAACCACCAGTTCACGAAAAAAAATACGTAGAAAGTGCTCTACACATTTCAGATACAACATCACATGATCTTTACAGCTGCTGGTAATTCTAGTTTGAAAGTTCAAAGGACGTAAGTGTATTTTATTAAATATCTAATATGTTAAACGTATAAATCGACTACCATTAGCGTTAATCAGCTCTATATAGAAAAAAACAATACAATTTATCAAATTTCACCTTGTAGTAGGCAGTCGAATTTCGTTGGTTGGGCCTCTAATATTTGGGCTTCTTCTTAGTTGGGCCTTCGCTAGATGGGCTATGGCCCAATTAGGGGGGCTCTGTAGCCGCAAGGTTACCAAGTCTGCTTTGACAAGCGAATGGTCGTGGGTTCGACTCTTAGTAGAATCAGGCCATTCGATGTCAAAGTGACTTTAGCATGGGTTTATTCTCAGCAGAGATGCCAGGTGATTTTTTGAAAAGTCTTCACGAATCAAGGAAAAATGTCTTCATTTGTCTGCTTTCGGCTTTCCGCCCATTTAAATTGCATGGTGAAGACATGTCTTCACATGTCTTCAAGTGAAGACATTTCACTTTTTTGTAACAAAAATGTCTTCAAAATGAAGACATGTCTTCACTTCTGGCATCTCTGATTCTCAGGCCCCTCATCACCCTTCCTTCATGCTGAGTTCTACATTATCCCGAATATGCTTCTTATGGTTAGTATACTGGTATGAGGACCTATTGAGGTAATGGCTTTGAACCTCATGAGGACTCACCAGTTCTAACTATAACGAGGCGAAACAGGTTTGGTACAGTAGGACATGCATCGAAGCAAGGGTAAAAGGGTAAAACCCTCATACACATAAGCACGCATAAAAAAAATATGAGCTTATCGTTTGCTCAATAACGATAAAGCACAGAAATGCAGTGCAGAATACAGCATACACCCGGGCAACATTACAATAGATCAATAATGTTGTGGTCAAAGTGATAAGCCCATACAAAAAAATGGCCCAATTAAAACGAAACTGGATGTCAAAATTGGTTGTCAAGTTAGAACTGACAATCACTAGTCAATTCTTTCAAGGGGTAAGCAAAAGCGTATCAACTTGTAATTCGCGTTAATTTTCAATAATCAATTATTGAAATTTTCACAGATTATTTAAAAAAGAAAAACATCCGCATAATACGCATTTCGCTTTACCAAACTTGGAATAGTTCAAAGAATTCAAGTCGCGTAACTTCCGATACATTGTTCTCAACGTATTGAATGATTAAACTCGGCTAAGTCTACGGCTATGCAAATCCACTTTAATACATTAGCTTACTTAGGTCTTTTTGAAAAAGTAACTTGTGTATACGGCAGACTTTGCAGTTAGAGTGCAGAACTATTGCAGTGCTTCTTAGTGCAATCCTTATTTAGATATCTGGCGTAGTAATATATGCTACTCAATAATATATATGTATATTTATGACCATTTTACACCTGTTCTCAAAACAAACATTATCATTTTATGCTTCAAACAAACAAAAATCCGATATTAGCTCAATATCGATCCAAAATTGTAACACCAACAAAAAACGATCCATGCACCCCTCATGAAATCATTGGGCTGGCACCGAATGGCCGAAACACAAATGGCCGCATCACGAATGGCCGAAATCCAAATGGCCGAATTTCAATAACAGTCACAGAAGGCCGAATCACGAAAGGCCGAATCACGAAAGGCCGAATCACGAATGGCCGAATCACGAAAGGCCGAGTCGCGTAAGGCCGAATCACGAATGGCCGAATCACGAAAGGCCGAAATTTTTCGGAATGCCTAAATAACTACTCAATAAAAAACCATGAATTGGCAAGTAGTTAACAAATAACTTTAATCAAACAAAAAACAAACTACTACTATTAAACAAACGAAACATGCTTTACGAACGTCTTTGTTTAGCGCTTAATAAAATCGCAACTGCGTCAACAAAATTTTTGCTGCTCATTTTGTGAGCATTAACACATTTCGAGTAGATTTTTTCGTCTATTTCTCGGCGCGAATTCGGAACATCCCCCTGAAGAATTCTAAGGATGTTCCCCTTTATCGCATTTTGCTCCACCCGAAGCTCTGTGATGATCCTGGTCATTGACAGGTGATGGGCACCAACAATGGTTGTCCATCGTTGGTGCCATGGTTCCAAGTTGTTTGTGTTCCGCGGTAGCTTGTCAATGATAGGCTTAAAATTTGACCACAGAGTGGGGTGAAACAATGGCCTGTTGTTCCGGTTTCTCCCACTTATATAAGTATTCCGAAAATATTTCTTGATTATAAACACATCTTCATTATAAGGTGCGAGACGTATTTACCGTGTGAGTAGCAAATGTTTCCTAGATGATTCAGGGCGAGACGGCCGCAGGCCGCGAGTGTGCGCCGGTGACCCGCCGTCGGAAGCGCCGGCCACTGCGGGGGGGCAGCCCCCCCGCAGAAACCACTACTATTTAGGTGCATGCATTTTCCTAGGTTTACTGTCTATTAGGGATTATCCCTTAGTTAAGTCCGAACGAGCGGTAGCGAGTAAGGACAGCATGTATCCAACGTTTGCACAGGTTGAAGACTATGAATATTTTCGGTCGAATATGACATTCGGCCATTCGTGTTTCGGCCATTTGTGATTCGGCCATTCGCGATTCGGCCTTTTGTGATTCGGCCATTCGTGATTCGGCCATTTGATATGTTATGCCATTCGTTATTTCGGCCATTTGTGTTTCGGCCATTCGTGATTCGGCCATTTGTGTTTCGGCCATTCGTAGGTAATCCAAATCATTCCCTTCTGTCAGTTGGCCCAACTAACGAATCACTTTCACTAGTTGGGCCGAGGTGGTGGCCCAACCAGCGAAAGACGACTGTACCTGCTTGAGTTCGATTGTTTTCAAACCGAGCCATTCTGCATCAATTTCAGTAGTAGGGTAGGATCCATATTTCGGCAGGAGCCATATTTCGCCAGTTTGATGAATCCAAAGCTTTTTTGCATATTTTTGGTCGGCTTACAAGAAATTATTTGACGAATTGGTAATATTAAGGGCATGTACTACCAAAAATAATTAATACCTTTGGCTTGTTATTAATTTATCATGATTACTTACAATTTGAAAATACCATCTCATACTAAGTGAATATATTTTTACAAAATCAAAACGAGAAGCAAAAATGCTATTGGGGAAAAATGTAATCAAACTTTTTCATTATTCAATTATTCTTGACTAATATGATTCTATGTACAATATTTCAACTCATTTTATACCGATTTCACTTTAAACTTTGGATAATTTTGAAAGATTCATCAAAATTAAAGTGGCGAAATATGGCATCCATTTTTTGTCATGGATCCAAATTTCGCCACTTGAAAAAAATGATAAAAATATTTGGAAAGAATGGAACAATAGTACTTAAACGGCTTCTTGTTTTTGAGAAATCGCTAGTGTCCGGGCATACAGACGTGTCCGGCCATACAGGATTTCCCCCTTATACAATTTGACAGAAAATATTAGGAGAAAGTTATGCTTAAGTAGATTCAAGGTTTACATCATATTTAGCATTGTAAAATTCACTAAAATGGTCGGAACTTTTATATCTTTCAATATTTTTTCACCAAATTTGGGGGATTTTCCGAAAATCTTTTCTATTTTTACAATATCTATAGATAATGACCAAAGGTCTTATGGCCCCGGAGTTATTCCGGAGTTCCCTGGGGTACCGTGACATAACTTTTTTAGGTAAAGTTGCTAAATATTTAAATTTTTTTGAAATCTGTAGGCGCTCCCATTAATCGAGGGAATGTTCGATTCGTACCAAATTTTGGATTTTTATTTTCTGACCGAAAACGAACAATCTGCCAAAATTTGGTTCAAATCCGTGAAGGTCGATTACACGTTTGAACTTTTTCTCGGTCACTTGGCATGGAATGACTCATATCTTTTATTTTGAGCATGAAAACTACTTTTAAAATCCCAGAAATCAATGACGCGTGTTTGAACCTTAATAATCTGCATCATATAAACTGCAAAATGTACAATCTCGATACATCGTCCTGTGCAATTCATGAAAAGGCTTAGGATCTAAAGTGCATATTCACTGTACCAGTTTGTGCATTCGAATTTGTAGTCGGTAGATTATTATATTATTACATTGTGTGATAAACGTTAGATGCGGTATTGATGCTGCGCTTGCACTGTACATATAAATACTAGCACCCACAGAAAACTATTCATAGGAATTCCAACAACGGCATCGATTGATTCGCATTCCAGAATATGGTTATTGAAATGCCAACCATACGCTGTCACATGAAGTGTGTCACTATACAGAGAATCTCCAGCGATACAATTTTCCCTCCGCAATCTGGCGGTACACATAGCTTTCACTGGCTTGCATAATTTATAACTTGTGTGTTAGTGAGGTAAATTTTCTAATGATATTTAGGAAATAACCGTTGTAACTCTAAAACGCGATTTCATTTCATTTAATAATAGAAACAGTGGACGTTTGGCGTTCGTTTGTCCCTAACATCGTCATGTGACAACGTCCTGTAGAACTGGTGGGAGCTATTGTTTACCGCGTGGTACACAGGATTACACACAACAGGAAGGATGCAGACTATTTACACATATTTTATCGAACAACGGGTGCTGAAGCCGACTGCCAAGCCTCATAAGCTTTTCACTGGATACCGTACCATACAGAATGCTCAGTTCATACGGTAAACTGCTGACGGAATAAAAGGTGATAACAATCAACCTATTGCATTGTTTGCTTGCCCTCATGGGAGCCTCGCGATGACGGTAGGTAAATTTTACAATAGCCTATGGAAACATTCGTACCTATATATTGCTTTCCTATCGATAAGGATCAGAATGCGACCACTTGTAAAAGAGGCGTGTGAGGAACTCGAAACACTCCTTTTTCATTACTGCGTATCTAAAATTAGTGGTGTTTACCGGTGCTACATTTAGTACCGAGACGAAGTTTACCAGACCTGAAGCTTTTGTGGAGTCTGTAGTAAGAATAACTTCCTAGATAACCAATAAGCATAACCAATGCCATTCCAATGCAAGCAAATAAACATTGAAGTCAAATGCTTAAACGCTTTTGGCAAAATATACGGCTACTTTACAGCTAATCCTCTTATAGTGCTAACAATGCTTATTTTCAGGTAACTTCAGACAAAAAGAATTTGAACAGAATTTTGGATGCCAATTTAACACAGTAACGCAGCCAAAAACCTAATAAACAGCAACGTGCAGTATAAAATGTCAGATATGCTAATTAACGGCTTAACTCCCACTCACTACTACTTGAGCTTTGGCTTATTCACCAGCACAACCAAACGGTGGGGACTTTATGGTTGATGCATACGACTGATTAGGTTTCCCAAATCCAACAAACATTTTGTTGCACAATAGCTTATCAACGGATTATTCCTCTGCTATTAGCCGTATAGGAATTAAATAAGCTACTATTTAACAAATATGGTTGTTGGGAATTCATTTTGGGGATTTACACAAATTCTTGAAACGTTGGCTTGGACAGCAGATGTGCTAGTTTGATAGAACCTCAATGACCAATACGCCATCATTAAAACCGAAATTAAATTAAAAAAAAAAATTAAATTTAAAGACAATGTCTATTGTACCTGGAAAAATTATTTACAGTTTGTCGCCTTCGTGCAATAGCATCAGAAATATAAACAAGATAGAAAGCGAAGTTGAAGCTTGTAAGTGGTACAGGAAGAAGGAATGGAGTAGATGGGTTGAGAAATTGAGAAGTAGGAGTGGGTGTTAAATCGTAATAAATTTACTTTCACATTGCATAATTCACATTTTTCTTTTCGCGCTTCCAGTGCAGAGCAGATTCCTGTGCCAGTAAATAAAGTCATCGAGCGTACAGTAAAAGCTATTGCGTGGCCTTTATTTCTCGTTCTCGTCCTGTACTTACTTTTAATTGTGTTAAGCGTACACAAAGTACTCAGCAGCATTCTAGCACTCTGGCATGTTTATTAGTTGCATTCAATCGAGACTTCGAGTTTTAAATGAGGTAAAGAAAATGTAGGGTAGGCAACCTATTTTAAGCAGTCTAAGCAGTTCACTGGTTGTCTTGTGTTATTATTTTGTATTGTAACCTTCTTGTTAACTTTAAGTTACAACTGAAAGTCACTATTATCAAGTCAAACTTTTGGATTTTTACATCAAATATTGAAACGGTGGAACTAATTTTAATCAACCCGAACGTATTTTAATCGTCAAGGTGCTTTCTTAAGCAGTTTTGAATTTTAGTTTTTGAGCCAACCGTGCAGCCCGACGGTGTAAACGCCGTCGCACAGTAGTTCAAAAGGGTGAAAAGTAGAGCTTTTTTCCTACTGTCTTTTGCTCTCATTTAATCATTTATGGTCTTCAGCACTTTTGTTCGTATGGATATCTCGCTTGAAATAAAAGTGTCAAAAGGTAGTCATAGTTTACTATAATAAAAAATATAAAAATAACTTTTTTGTGTTAGGAAAAATGGACATAGTTTCTTTGGTAGTAACCATAAGCATTAATCTTAAACCGTATATTGGAAATAATTCCGCATCCCAAGTGCCAAACTTTTGTATATTAGCAATCTTAATGCTTATAAAACGTGTATTAACATTGTTGATGCATAGAAGCATTAACGTAAATCAGCATTAAAGAAAGCAATATATGTGCATATAACGTAACAATATAATGCATTTAGTCAATTGCATTAAAATGAGCCGTAAGTGTTGATAAACGGCTTGTACTTGACTTCTTATTTTGCTATTCTACGGCCACTATTCGTGCCCTCTTCCACCTAACGAATGCCGTCTTTTTCTACCCTATTGGTAATGCAGGACAAGTAGCTATAATATGAGAGGGAATATCACCAAGATTTAAATACGACTAATTTCAACTCACTCAATCACATCCGCTTTGGTTTAGATAGCAAAGGTGCAAGGAAACGAATGAGGTTGCATGACTAACTCCCGGTTCGAGTCCTGTCTAGGTGGTAACATTATTCAGCATTTCAAAAAATGGTTCTGTTTATCCTGCTCCCCTTGAGAAGCAGCAAAAAAAATCGCTTGCTTTTTTAGTTTTTCACGACCGAATCTATTTTTATTTTCCATAATAAGCAAACGATATGCCGTCGATACTTTTTCGATACGTCGATAATGTAGACAAAATGACGTTTCGAATCGATTAAGCCTCAAACAAACACTGATAATGTTTATTGGATGCTTGTGGCGTAGCATTTTAATAATCCGCTATTTCGCCTTTTTAGCATTATGTGTGTTCTACAGAAGTATATAAAGAAAAATATGCTTTTAATCATAGTTCTGTATGCTTATACAATGTTGTCCAAGGACTAGTGTTTAGTGCTTACTGGTTACTTGGGTAGGCAATTATCGAAGCACTCAAAACACACGTTTTTGCGAAGACCGCAAATCTCTTGAACCGTGCTGAGTTATCGTATATTCAAGCTTTAAATTTCCATAACTTCACGAGCCTATGGGGTAAAATAGAGCAGGTGGATTTATGAAACCAGTGCTTCACCTTACACTCAAGTACTTTTTTTACACGGTTTGTTTTTTCGAATATTAAGAAGGGGGCAACTTGGAGACGATTCATATATTTCTCAATACATTTGGGAGAGGCCCGACATTCGTCACGTATTTTGTAAATGGACCCTAAGTTGCACCGTTCTTGAGTAATCGAGAAAAACAAACCGTGTAAAAAAAGACTTGAGTGTATAGCCTAGGTCAAGTACTACAAACTTGTATAGGTTCTGCATGTGCCCAACCACCCAAATGAGAGTACGGCAAGCATACTTTTTATGTGTTTCGCGTTCGCTATAGGCTCGATACACGTCCACTTTTTTGTGTTATTAAGCTTTATTTTTCCTTAACTTCACGAGCCAAAAGCGATAACTTTGTAAGTAAAGGTGCTAGAGATTTGCAACCTTCTGACAAAACATGCGTTTTGAGTCCTTCAATAATCGCCTAGAACAGTGGTGCCCAGGCATAAGCATGGCGCGGGCCAAATCAGATCGCCCATAAATGCCGCGGGCCGCAATCATCTCTGGTCATCCCTGTGCATGACAAAATATAAAATATGCGACAACAAAAACCATTTTATAGGAATCACCACAGGATTTAAACCAGAAAACATTCAGATTCTCAACATGCACGAGCCATTACGACTAAACTAAGGGACTTCCAAGTCACAAAAAAATTTTCTCCCATAAGTCCACCATCTTTCAAATTAGTTCGCGGGCCGCAGTTTGGCCATCACTGGCCTAGAACCATATATTGTTGTAAAATGCAACCAACATAAGCTAAATATGCAAAACTTATTTTAAAAGAATTTCCAAAGAAAATGCTCTATAGCTCTGCACTCGATAGAGATAGAAATGTCTTTTCTTTAGCAAAGTTGTTTGTCTATATATCTTATATAACTTTGCCGAAAAAACCATGTGTCTATCTACTAACACAAAAAAGTGGACGTGTATCGAGCCTATAGCGAACGCGAAACACACAAAGGTATGCTTGCCGTACTCTCATTTGGGTGGTTGGGCACAAGCGGAGCCTATAAAAATTTGTAGTACTTGACCTAAGCTATAAGGTGAAGCACTGATTTCATAAATCCACTTGCCTCATTTTACCTCATAGGCTCGTGAAGCTATGGAAATTTAAAGCTTGAATATACGATAACTTAGCAAGTAAAGGTCCAAGAGATTTGCGGTCTTCAGCGAAAACGTGCGTTTTGAGTGCCATGATAATTGCCAAGAACAATGTGTTCTAGTAAAATGCAACTAACAAAAGCTTAGTATGAACACTAATTTTTAAAGAAGTTTCAAAGAATATGCTCTATAGTTCAGCACTCGATAAAGATAAATATTTTATTTTTTTAGCAAAGTTGCTTGTTTTTACATTATTTACAATTTTGCCGGAGAAACTATGTCCATATTTCTTAACACAAAAAAGTTATGTTTATATTTTTGTTATAGTACGCGAAGGCTAACTTTTGACACTTTTATAGTACGCGGGATATCCATAAGAACAAAAGTGCTGAAGACCATAAATGATTAAAAGTACGCAAACAGTAAGAAACAGTAAGAAAAAAGGTCCACTTTTCAGCTTTTTGGACCACTGTGCGTCGGTTATATAAAACAACTTCTTAGGATTATTGGTATTTAGACTACACCATTTAAAATTAAAGCATTATTTGCTAAAATACCGATTTTCTAAAATCAAACACAACTATAGGCGCAGTTCAAGCGCACAACTATAGGCGCTCATTTCTATAGTTGCGTTACAATGTTTTTTAACCTAGCAACCTAGCAATGTATACGGAATAACACAATTAAAGAAACACCAAGCTTAATAAAGGGAAGATTAGCGCAACTATTGGTACAATATAATTGAATCGGAAAATTCATTATTTTCTTTATAAAGCTTCTCGTACAACGAATGCAATTGTCTTGCCTTGTGACAAATACCTTATGTTTGATAAATTTATATCCCACAAGCATTAATTGAAGCATATACCTTAATAAACAAGAAAGAAGAAATTAGATTGTGCTTAGTTACGCGATTAGAAAAAAGAAAATGAAAATCAATATTAGGGTAGATGGTCTAGTAATGGAGAGATTACATCAGGGGATAGTATTTAAAGACAATTAGACCGCTCAATTTATCTTTTATATTTATTTATTATTTATTTATATGATAATGGTGCACTATAATGTTGGCTTTAAATACATACCAAAAGTATACCATTCTGTTGGTTAATATATCTCAAGTATTGCTTTTCCTGGCATTAGTCTGTGCTCCTAAAGTAGTGGTAATGCTCGTGGTAATGTTATTCTAATAGTGGAAAATTTGCCTATAATAGTGGAATTTTGTTTACCGCCCTTAGTAACGCTTGCAGTGAGCTCGGCAGCAGGTGGGTAACAGCGTAGGCTTGTTAAAATGCTATGAATTGTTACGAGTTTCTTAGCCAATTGCACTTTATTGGTCTGTTCAAAAGGAATTTGTAATTCTTGTACCAACATCCTAAATTTTAACTACATATACCTTAGATAAAACTGTTAACAAATATATATTTAACATTAAAAAATTGAAATTCTCTTGAAATTATTCTAAAATCCGCCAAAATTATGAAATGTTTCGAGTTTCCACTATTTCTGGTACACTCACTATTACTGGTACATCTACCCTAATAGCAATACTCGTGATACTTACCCTCAGCAACCGTGGCACCTTTTGTACGCAAAAAGATTAGTAAACATAAAAATAATCGTAAGTAAATTGATCGAATTAGCATAATAACCAGTGATTAATTAGTGCACTGTAAAATAGAATTCAGATAGCAGGCAAAAACAGTGCGCGGAGATAAGAATTTTTGAATGACTAAAGACTGGTAGAGGAAATCGTGAGTGCACGGAGGGAAAAACATAGGCGAAAACTATTTATTGTAAGTTATGAAAAGTTGGGAAAAAAAATAATTTGTAACATAAATCCAAATCCAAACCTCCAAATTTCAGTTTGAGCTGTACAACAAAATATTGCTACAGAAAAAAGATTATCGTTCTATTCGAACATTACTGATGTAGGGTAACCAACCTATTTTGGACCCCTTCAGCAGCTGTACATAATTTGGACACTTCCATTTGATTTTGCTGTAAGTGTCCAAATTATGTACAGCTGTTGAGGGGGTCCAAAATACGTTGGTTACCCTATTGCAAACTTGTCCCAAATTAGCACTGTTATTTATAAACTTGTGACTTGACGCAAGAGCTTACATGGTCGGTGTTAAATCAGACTAGACCAAGTTTCAAAATTTAAAAAAATGAGTTAATAACAGCAAACGATAAAAGAATTTTCTAAGCTATATTTTACACTAATTAGACTACATAAATGTTGCAAACAGCCAGAGTTATGAGATAATTTCGAAGGATTGATACATATAAACAATACAGAACCATTGGCGTAGCCAGGAAATTTCCCTGGAGGGAGCCTAGGGGCCTGCACTTAAAAAAATCATTATGATCCTGTTGCACCGGCTGTCACCAATAGCACAGGGTTTTAAGGGAATTATCAGGCGGGCTTCATGGGGGCCCGTGCAACTAGGGACCAGGTGTTTACAGTCCGACAGATTTTGCAGAAATATCGGTAGTACTACTTGCGTTCGCATCACATCTTTATTGATTTCAAAGCAGCATACGATACAGTCGATCGAGACCAGCTATGGCAAATAATGCACGAGCATGGTTTTCCGGATAAACTAACGCAACTGATCAGAGCTACATTGGATCGAGTGAGTTGTTTCGTGCGCATCTCGTAGATACTTTCGACTCCCTTTGAGACACGGCAAGGGTTGAGACAAGGTGACGGCTTATCTTGCATGCTATTCAATATTGCTCTTGAGGGGGTGATCCGACGAAAGCGGAGTCTAAGAGAATTGGGCTAAATATAAATGCGTCGAACATTAAATACATGAAAGAAAGAGACTCAAAGGAAACAAAGGCGTGCCTCTCACGGACGGTAAGTGGCAGATGAGTTCGTGTATTTAGGATCGTTGATAACTGATTAAATAAATCGGGAAATCGGGCCTACTTTGCTCATCGCAAACGCTAAAACAACTCTTCAACAACTGCACCGGCACCATGAACAGGGGGCTCAACGTACAAGATAGCTCGACCAGGTTGAAAGCGAGTTGCAACTTCTGAGACGGCTGTTAAATTGCCGACGAGTGGCCCAAGAGAGTTAAATGGAGACGACTGCTTGAAACAGGATGAACCGGGGTGGCTACTAGGCTACTGGCGGCTACTTTGCGATGTCCGAATTTTTGTCCGGTTTTTAAATTTCAATTGGCAAAAATTTCTGGGGTTGGCGATTCTTTTCAGCAGCTGAAAAAATGTTTTTTGACAACAATTTATATTTCTTGTTAAAAACACATGGTTAAGTGATTCAAGATGATGTTCTTATCAAAAGATTCTGACAGTATGAACAAAATACTGCATTTCATGCTCGACTGAAGTTTTTTGGAGCGTCTTAGTAGAATACAAAACCTGGAAATTATATAAAAAGAAAATTATCCAATTTAATTCTACTATGTATATTGTATTCTTGACAGATACGTAGTTCGCCTACGACTTGCAGACTTCCTCAGTGTCTGTTTTCGAACCAACAACACAGACACTGAGGAAGCCTGCAAGTCGTAGGCGAAATACGTATCTGTCAAGAAAACAATATACATAGTAGAATTAAATAGGATAAGTTTTTCTTTTTATTTAATTTCCAGATTTCAAGCTCTTTTATTGGTTAAAATAGGCGACCCTGATTAATCGGTTCCTTACCCTAGATTTTCAAATCGATGGTTTTCGATTTCGCAGAAAACTTATAAAGTTACTCATTACTACCAAACATGAAGAACCATTTTGTTTTGAATTGTTTTTACTGAATCGTTTAATTCGTAGAACAATTTTTGACCGACTGATATAAATATCTCTCGAATTGGTTGAGAAATGGCAGTGTTATTAGTGCTCACAACCTATCATTTTGTCGCAACGCTCGCGTTTTTAGATTGTTTGGAATTACACCCTACCTTCGCTACCTTCCTGTAAGACTTAGTCCTACGTCAAAACTGCGAATGTCATTCATCTCTTGATATGAATTGAATGATATTATTGTTATTAGATATTGAGTGAATGATTGGTAATCCTAATTTACCATGGTAAATGGTAAGTTTGTACTTATGCTTCATTGCGGCTTGCAGAAAACAACGTTAATTCCAACGTATTCCTAGTAAACGTTTCTAGGGAAAAGCCAACGCTGCCAGACCACGCCACTACGGAGCTCTCTTATTTTAGCTGCTCAAACAGGCGGTTGTTTGTCAACCCGGAACGCTACGGTACAAGTTTTACTAGGTGAGTAGCAATATTTCACCGTGTTCCGTCGAACTTTTGTTTCCGGTTCGGTTTCTCTCCCTCCTGGGTATGGCGACATCAATCCGATTAGGCTCGTTACTTGCATTCCGACAGGATTACAGTTTCCGTGCTGTTTACCGGCAATTTAATGACCTGTTGGTAGAAGTTCGCTTCGGACAGTGAGCGAATGATGGATCCGAGAAAGGTAGGTCATCTGTAGCATAGCCATTTGGAGTGTCATTTGGTATCTTTTTCAAACAATCGTACGCATGTTTTTAAAGTCGAAATGTTCTTAGTCAAGTCATACTTAGTTGAATTAATCTCGGTTATGACGAAAGTGTTTATTTGACACGTACTTTTAAATCATTTAACGTTTTAAACCGTACTTTTTCAAGCGTTATCGATTTGTTGAATTTACAACCCAGGTTAATAAATGAATGGCAGGAACGGCAGACAAGAACAGTTACAGGATTTTCCGTCCGTCATTAGTGAGTATGACTCCTTCAGAAAATAATTCCAATCTCGATTCTTCTGTCTTTAATGTTTAATTTTTTTTAAATATTTAAGTGACCCTATGATGAAAAATATCGCGTTTGTTAAAGGTGAAATGGCATGTTGCATTTGGCAATTGGAAAGCGTTTGCATGATAGGTGCATTGGTTTAAATGACATTAAATTATTCAAAGCTCGAATCGTGTGCACTTAGCTAGCACAAACAGAAAGGGAAACGCATCAAATCAGCCTTTGCACTGTTCTACGCATTTTGCTCCCTAATTAGCCCTAACATCACATGGTTTACCCTAGCAAATAAATCAACCGTGTAAATTTCCCCAAAAGCAGTCCAACCGGCAGGCCAAAATCACACGTAAAACGGTGGAAACCCTAGCCGGCCGAACCGCGTCGCCGGTGAAAAATTGTTCCACCCAACAACAACATCATCAATTTATTTTCCCATCAATAATGCGACGTCGGGACACATTTGTCTATTTCGGGAAATGCTACACCTCTATTAATTTTACGGCTCGTTGTCTACAGTTTGAACCGTCGAGGCTGTTCAACCTTGTTCCCTTCGGCTTTTCCAAAACTTTTCAAACCTCATTGTGCAGGGAAAACATATTCCGAAACTGTACATACAACAAGACATTACTCTGGCGGCGAAATGTTTATAAACGTTGAACCGCGCCTATTTATGTACCATGCTTTCCGGCAATACGTAATGCTCGACCACAACTTGATGTATGTTCTTTTTTCTAAACTTTGTCAACATAACTTCCCGTTGGATCCCCCTTTGCCTTTGCCAGGATGAGCTTTCCGTTGACCTTTCTGTTTGTTTTGGTGCGTGCCATGTTTTATTTATCGATTTTGTTGCTATTCGCATGTTTTTTGTGGCTATAGGCCGTGAGATGGATAAAAAGGACAAAATAATACCTTTTCGTTTATTGAATTTTGCGCTTTGTTTGGCTTGAAATTAGACACGGGGCAGCCGAAATGGCACGGTACATTATTGTGGTAGGTATTCATTACAATTTCCGGATTGTAAAGTCCTGTTTTATACGTGCGACAAGAGTCAATGAATGGTGATGCCGTAAATCGAATGAATTAAACGTATGGAAAATGGTTTTAAAAACAGTATTGAGTTTCGAGGCCTTATTACGTCACTAGTAAGATTCGTTCAATGCCTCATACTGCAGCATAAACGGAGATACTCATCGCAAGTATTTTACAACAAAACATTTATATGCAAATAATATTTGTCGTGCTTATAACCCTGATAATAAAGAAATATACTTGATTGTGGTTGTTCTGTATTCCATTGTTCAGCAGAAATACAAAAGATAGCACGATTCAAGGACACATTTTATGACATAACACTGATCCTTCAGACGAATAACGTATCATATTTGTTGGACCTCCACGCGTGTAGTGCGTGCTCGAATCACCCATAGCAGCGGCAGGACCTTATCCATCACCATTTAGTGTATGTACCGCAGGTTAGCCTGCGTAGATCCTGATCCGCTAATGGGTTTGGCTCTTGCCAATCGAGACACCCAACTTGTTCTTTACCAGTATCATCAGACAATAACTTTAGTAGCCATAAAAAAGGGTAGTGCCTAAAACCTTCCCATTTATGACCGCACCATATTCATTTCGTGTATCCACTACCACCTAAATATGTCCACAGACATGAAAGGCTCTTCGTGAAACACCATAGAATCAGATATGTATTTCATACCGACGGAGTAGCACTCATAAAATCGCAATAAAATGTTGTCGTGTGTGATTGATGTTGTTCAATAAAGACACCGTACCGGGGAGGGAGGGAGTGAGTATTTTGTTTTCCACGTTTTCCATGAAAGCAATGAGCCCTAAAAGCACCGACCGAATTCAGAGGGCTGAAGTCGTGGAAAATGTTATGAGAGCATTATTATTCTGTTCACATGATTTCTTTGATTCCCTTGAATTACATTGAATCGCAAACGCTGCCGGTCACTGCTCCGAATGTAGCAAAATATGTAGTTAAATATATTGCAACGATGCCATGTCCTGCCGTTAATAATCTCCTTATAACAAACAGAAATGCTAACACGGGAACACCATAATATTGTCTCAAGGTCTGTTGTCTCAATCATTGCTTGCTTGACGAGCGTATGCTTTAGGTTTTCGTGAACTGCCTGGAAGTAGCAGTCATTTACCGCAATTTCCACAAACAATATTAATCGTTAACACTGACTAATGGTGAATGTTGGCGTAATTTAATTTAATTTAATGTTGCTTATGGCGATTATATTTATTGAATTAAGAAGTATTGATAAGCATATTTGCGTCAGTCAAGATACAAAGAGTCAGGATTAAAGTTTTTGTTTTAAGTGTAAATAAAGAAGAAAATTTTGTTGCTAATTAAACATTAAAATATGTAAATAATATTATTGAGGAATAAATAGATCCAATTATAGGTTGGTTCGATTAGCAGAACCCCCAGCTTGGGTAAAGCGGAACGCTATACAACTTCTTAAGCATTGCTTCAATGTCTCTCCCCTAATTAATTCGCGTTGACGAACGTAAGCTGCTGCCACCTCCAAAAGTTTACTGTAGGGGTGGAGCAGAATAGCAATTTGTTAAAGAGCGCAAGAGATCGCAACATTTTGGCAGATTTGCACTCGCACTCACATATGGGAAATTCTATGCGTGTGCCATCAACGCGAATTTTCCGCTCTTTACACTTCACGCCTTGACCCATTCTGGTTAGGCACTATCAACACCTTAGTTTTATTGCTTTCATCTACCGTCCCCTCCATCGATTGTAAAAACTACCATTATACCGTATTTTCTCTTAAACAAGTTATCAAATTATATATACTCTTAAATGAATCTACCTGTAAGTTGATCTAAAAACAGTGAACGTCATTATGTCACTGTGTTGAAAGGTGATGCCTGAGACACTGTCACGTGGTAGGCGTACAAGTACGAACGTTTGTTGGAATCTGATTTGTGTCACGAATCAGCGTATTTTAAAACGTCATTTACTATGTTAATTTGATATACGAAATTCTGGAACATAGTTGGAATATTTTGAAAGAAAATTTCTAGGTTTGAAGAAAAAAGTACCATGTCCTCAATAAATGAGAAAATTGCAAAAGTCTGAAAAGTTAAAAAAAACGTAGGGTATATTTCTAATTCCCGTCGTAGTAAGGAAAGCCTCTCTAATTTTCATCATTTCTTAGGTGGATTTAATGAATACTCTAAAAGTTTTACTGCTGATTTGACTCAAACACACTTACCTTCCGATCCGTGCCCTTTGAATTCACTAAAAAACGATTATTAAAGCATTTTATTCAAATTACGCAACTGACTTTATTTCTTAAATTCGTCGTACCGTTTTAAAATCCGTCCATCAAAATTTTTCATCGTCCGAACTAAATAATCACAATAATGTTTACGAAGCTAGCGCGCATGTATTTGTGTAGGACGGCATGACAAATGTTATTCTGCAAAATTTCTGCAGGTCATGCAAGTTTTCTGGGCTGCAGAATAACGACAATGAGTTGCGTGAGTTATTTTCATTTTATGAATGACGGAAATTGAAACGATTAGTCGATAATTTTCTTCTTCGTCGCACGAAAAAAATGTAGGATATATGGCTGGTAGGACTTCTATAATGATAAAAAGCATTTAAATCGATAGTAGGTCACTTTGATAGATCGCATATGATAGACAACAAACTAAAATATTAGGGAATAACTAGTTTTGCATAGTATGTCATAAAAATGCTAATATTTTAATGCTTTGTGTTGGATAGGACGGGAATAGGCAATTACGACGAAGCAGCAACATACCCTAGATCAGATGCAAAACAAACCCAGAAATCTCATTGACCAAGCAAAGAGCAAGGACACAGCAAGCACAGAGCAAGCACAGAGCAAGCACAGAGCAAGCACAGAGCAAGCACAGAGCAAGCACAGAGCAAGCACAGAGCAAGCACAGAGCAAGCACAGAGCAAGCACAGAGCAAGCACAGAGCAAGCACAGAGCAAGCACAGAGCAAGCACAGAGCAAGCACAGAGCAAGCACAGAGCAAGCACAGAGCAAGCACAGAGCAAGCACAGAGCAAGCACAGAGCAAGCACAGAGCAAGCACAGAGCAAGCACAGAGCAAGCACAGAGCAAGCACAGAGCAAGCACAGAGCAAGCACAGAGCAAGCACAGAGCAAGCACAGAGCAAGCACAGAGCAAGCACAGAGCAAGCACAGAGCAAGCACAGAGCAAGCACAGAGCAAGCACAGAGCAAGCACAGAGCAAGCACAGAGCAAGCACAGAGCAAGCACAGAGCAAGCACAGAGCAAGCACAGAGCAAGCACAGAGCAAGCACAGAGCAAGCACAGAGCAAGCACAGAGCAAGCACAGAGCAAGCACAGAGCAAGCACAGAGCAAGCACAGAGCAAGCACAGAGCAAGCACAGAGCAAGCACAGAGCAAGCACAGAGCAAGCACAGAGCAAGCACAGAGCAAGCACAGAGCAAGCACAGAGCAAGCACAGAGCAAGCACAGAGCAAGCACAGAGCAAGCACAGAGCAAGCACAGAGCAAGCACAGAGCAGGCACAAAGCACAGACAGACAGACAGACAGACAGACAGACAGACAGACAGACAGACAGACAGACAGACAGACAGACAGACAGACAGACAGACAGACAGACAGACAGACAGACAGACAGACAGACAGACAGACAGACAGACAGACAGACAGACAGACAGACAGACAGACAGACAGACAGACAGACAGACAGACAGACAGACAGACAGACAGACAGACAGACAGACAGACAGACAGACAGACAGACAGACAGACAGACAGACAGACAGACAGACAGACAGACAGACAGACAGACAGACAGACAGACAGACAGACAGACAGACAGACAGACAGACAGACAGACAGACAGACAGACAGACAGACAGACAGACAGACAGACAGACAGACAGACAGACAGACAGACAGACAGACAGACAGACAGACAGACAGACAGACAGACAGACAGACAGACAGACAGACAGACAGACAGACAGACAGACAGACAGACAGACAGACAGACAGACAGACAGACAGACAGACAGACAGACAGACAGACAGACAGACAGACAGACAGACAGACAGACAGACAGACAGACAGACAGACAGACAGACAGACAGACAGACAGACAGACAGACAGACAGACAGACAGACAGACAGACAGACAGACAGACAGACAGACAGACAGACAGACAGACAGACAGACAGACAGACAGACAGACAGACAGACAGACAGACAGACAGACAGACAGACAGACAGACAGACAGACAGACAGACAGACAGACAGACAGACAGACAGACAGACAGACAGACAGACAGACAGACAGACAGACAGACAGACAGACAGACAGACAGACAGACAGACAGACAGACAGACAGACAGACAGACAGACAGACAGACAGACAGACAGACAGACAGACAGACAGACAGACAGACAGACAGACAGACAGACAGACAGACAGACAGACAGACAGACAGACAGACAGACAGACAGACAGACAGACAGACAGACAGACAGACAGACAGACAGACAGACAGACAGACAGACAGACAGACAGACAGACAGACAGACAGACAGACAGACAGACAGACAGACAGACAGACAGACAGACAGACAGACAGACAGACAGACAGACAGACAGACAGACAGACAGACAGACAGACAGACAGACAGACAGACAGACAGACAGACAGACAGACAGACAGACAGACAGACAGACAGACAGACAGACAGACAGACAGACAGACAGACAGACAGACAGACAGACAGACAGACAGACAGACAGACAGACAGACAGACAGACAGACAGACAGACAGACAGACAGACAGACAGACAGACAGACAGACAGACAGACAGACAGACAGACAGACAGACAGACAGACAGACAGACAGACAGACAGACAGACAGACAGACAGACAGACAGACAGACAGACAGACAGACAGACAGACAGACAGACAGACAGACAGACAGACAGACAGACAGACAGACAGACAGACAGACAGACAGACAGACAGACAGACAGACAGACAGACAGACAGACAGACAGACAGACAGACAGACAGACAGACAGACAGACAGACAGACAGACAGACAGACAGACAGACAGACAGACAGACAGACAGACAGACAGACAGACAGACAGACAGACAGACAGACAGACAGACAGACAGACAGACAGACAGACAGACAGACAGACAGACAGACAGACAGACAGACAGACAGACAGACAGACAGACAGACAGACAGACAGACAGACAGACAGACAGACAGACAGACAGACAGACAGACAGACAGACAGACAGACAGACAGACAGACAGACAGACAGACAGACAGACAGACAGACAGACAGACAGACAGACAGACAGACAGACAGACAGACAGACAGACAGACAGACAGACAGACAGACAGACAGACAGACAGACAGACAGACAGACAGACAGACAGACAGACAGACAGACAGACAGACAGACAGACAGACAGACAGACAGACAGACAGACAGACAGACAGACAGACAGACAGACAGACAGACAGACAGACAGACAGACAGACAGACAGACAGACAGACAGACAGACAGACAGACAGACAGACAGACAGACAGACAGACAGACAGACAGACAGACAGACAGACAGACAGACAGACAGACAGACAGACAGACAGACAGACAGACAGACAGACAGACAGACAGACAGACAGACAGACAGACAGACAGACAGACAGACAGACAGACAGACAGACAGACAGACAGACAGACAGACAGACAGACAGACAGACAGACAGACAGACAGACAGACAGACAGACAGACAGACAGACAGACAGACAGACAGACAGACAGACAGACAGACAGACAGACAGACAGACAGACAGACAGACAGACAGACAGACAGACAGACAGACAGACAGACAGACAGACAGACAGACAGACAGACAGACAGACAGACAGACAGACAGACAGACAGACAGACAGACAGACAGACAGACAGACAGACAGACAGACAGACAGACAGACAGACAGACAGACAGACAGACAGACAGACAGACAGACAGACAGACAGACAGACAGACAGACAGACAGACAGACAGACAGACAGACAGACAGACAGACAGACAGACAGACAGACAGACAGACAGACAGACAGACAGACAGACAGACAGACAGACAGACAGACAGACAGACAGACAGACAGACAGACAGACAGACAGACAGACAGACAGACAGACAGACAGACAGACAGACAGACAGACAGACAGACAGACAGACAGACAGACAGACAGACAGACAGACAGACAGACAGACAGACAGACAGACAGACAGACAGACAGACAGACAGACAGACAGACAGACAGACAGACAGACAGACAGACAGACAGACAGACAGACAGACAGACAGACAGACAGACAGACAGACAGACAGACAGACAGACAGACAGACAGACAGACAGACAGACAGACAGACAGACAGACAGACAGACAGACAGACAGACAGACAGACAGACAGACAGACAGACAGACAGACAGACAGACAGACAGACAGACAGACAGACAGACAGACAGACAGACAGACAGACAGACAGACAGACAGACAGACAGACAGACAGACAGACAGACAGACAGACAGACAGACAGACAGACAGACAGACAGACAGACAGACAGACAGACAGACAGACAGACAGACAGACAGACAGACAGACAGACAGACAGACAGACAGACAGACAGACAGACAGACAGACAGACAGACAGACAGACAGACAGACAGACAGACAGACAGACAGACAGACAGACAGACAGACAGACAGACAGACAGACAGACAGACAGACAGACAGACAGACAGACAGACAGACAGACAGACAGACAGACAGACAGACAGACAGACAGACAGACAGACAGACAGACAGACAGACAGACAGACAGACAGACAGACAGACAGACAGACAGACAGACAGACAGACAGACAGACAGACAGACAGACAGACAGACAGACAGACAGACAGACAGACAGACAGACAGACAGACAGACAGACAGACAGACAGACAGACAGACAGACAGACAGACAGACAGACAGACAGACAGACAGACAGACAGACAGACAGACAGACAGACAGACAGACAGACAGACAGACAGACAGACAGACAGACAGACAGACAGACAGACAGACAGACAGACAGACAGACAGACAGACAGACAGACAGACAGACAGACAGACAGACAGACAGACAGACAGACAGACAGACAGACAGACAGACAGACAGACAGACAGACAGACAGACAGACAGACAGACAGACAGACAGACAGACAGACAGACAGACAGACAGACAGACAGACAGACAGACAGACAGACAGACAGACAGACAGACAGACAGACAGACAGACAGACAGACAGACAGACAGACAGACAGACAGACAGACAGACAGACAGACAGACAGACAGACAGACAGACAGACAGACAGACAGACAGACAGACAGACAGACAGACAGACAGACAGACAGACAGACAGACAGACAGACAGACAGACAGACAGACAGACAGACAGACAGACAGACAGACAGACAGACAGACAGACAGACAGACAGACAGACAGACAGACAGACAGACAGACAGACAGACAGACAGACAGACAGACAGACAGACAGACAGACAGACAGACAGACAGACAGACAGACAGACAGACAGACAGACAGACAGACAGACAGACAGACAAAACTATGAACTGACCATTATTGCGAATACAACAGTATTCTTATATTGTATAAAATCATGCTATAATTTCAACCCTGCATGTTAAGCCAAGGACGAAACTGACGACAGATAACCGGAGAGCTTGCATATGTCGTGTTACCTTCTATTTGAATAGCCTATCGGTCGACTTCGGAACGGAACCCAGGTCAGGTGAAACCGCCAGTGATAATTTCGGAGAAAAGCATGGTCAGGTTACACATCGCAAGATAATAAAACCCAACAACCTAAAGGGTGTAACGGGTTTACTTTATGCGACCGGCATACGGAGGTTATTGTTATACATACATACAGACATTTTATCGGGTCTATAAATCATTCAGCATCACTACCCAAAGCAGACTTCAAAGTGTCCATCTTGGTAGGTTTATCATCCGAGCCGAATGGCACCACTCCGGTACATTGCTGATGGATTTAATGTTGAAGGAGTGAGAAACTAGAAGATGTCGCCCCACGGTTGACAGATTGGATGCCAATCGAGCTGACTTAAGATTGTTTTTCGACGATATGGACACAGACGATGATCCAATGCTATGATTTATGGCGTCTGATAGCAAATGTATCAAAGTGTAGTTTGTTCTATTCACATCAGTTAGCGGTGAGCTCACATTGTGGTGACTGCTTAGTATTACCCTTCAGTTCGGTATAAAATGTTCAATAGTTAGGAGATTTTATGTCGTAATTTGAAAAAATCGTTTTGGTTATGTTTTTGGTTTGGTTTTTTTGTAACAAAATTTTCTATTAATTAGTATTTAATAATATACTAACACCTGTTTTCACTATAAAATAAGGAATCAGTTATTTTCTAACCTTTTGAAGTTATTGAACCTTTACAGACACAGATCTGCCTTCGCATCTCAGGCATTACATTTTGAAAATGCTAGGAAGTAAAATAGAGAAAACGACACCGGTTAGTATCCTTTGCTAGCAGCACGTAAGTTGCCGTAAATGAAATACGTTCGAACGTCCTACCACAAGCCCGGGATCGTTATCTTGTGTGCTTCCAGCTAGGTACTATTGTCTTTATAGTAAAAGTATAAGGACTAGAAAAGATGTGCTTTGTGCTCCACATTCATGCTTTCATGTGTTTGCTGATCTTCGTAGTAAGGACCGGTTTTATTGATTGGCGGTGAGGTCGGCAACTCCTTCCGTCGGAACAATGAGGTCAAGTGGAAGAGTCACTGGGATCAACTGGTTTTTCCTGAATGGTTCAAAATGGTTGTCTTTTAAAATGTAGGTACACAGGTTTTTGTTTGCTTTTATCGCTGCAAAGGAATCCCAACGAGAAAAGTTACGATTTAAATATGACCTTCTGTGATTTTGTTAAAAATTAAGGCATTTAAACAAGATTAGTAATCGTCAAAACAGATTACTGTAAAAATTCAGTTACATTTGAATAATATTCAAAACAATATTTGAAAAATGATTTCTTTCTGAGTTTTACCACAGACTAACAGACGTAACACTGAAGTCTCATTCCATCGCCAATAAAAACGATCATTTCAAATGTTCACTTAAGCCAAGACTCAAACAACAGTCGTCAGATAATATACAAGTAAATTTATAACATTGTTAAATTTATAGCAAGCTGCTTTGCGTAGGACGAAGACTGCACCAGGTGATGCTAGTGTTTTTTCCAAGTTTTAGGGGTGTCATTGAAACGATGTTTTGTTAGAAAATTTTTTCGAAGTGTTACGTCTGTTAGTCTGTGATTTTACCTTTGTTATACCACATAACAAAGGTTTATAAATTGATCGAAAAACGCGAAATAGAACCAAGACCTGGATCAAATTTATTCAAGAAAATTTTACTGATATGAATCGGTGGGACCAAACCTCAAAAACGCGATAATTTACTATAGCGTAATTTTTTAACGGATGTTTCTTTGGAGCAGCTAAATATTTATCCAGCTTTTTACGACCCATAATGGCGGACGTGTTCGTAATATTTGGACAGCATTTTTGACATTTCCCTAATACATCGCACGTTTTCTTTCTGCGCGTTCACGGTAAAACTAAAGCAATGTACGGAAAGAAAACGTGCGATGTACTAGGGAAATGTCAAAAATGCGTCCGCCATTATGGCTCGTAAAAAGCTGGATTAGTTTAAAATTACAAAAGAAGTTTGATTTTATAACGATTTCTATAAAGTAAATGGTATTAATACGGACGTCTTCCTACTAATATATTCGCCGCATAATTTTTAGGCACTATTTCATTACCGATTTATCTAAACGGTTTAATTAATAATTATAGATTTGACGTTTCATGGTACTCGTAAAGATAAGTTTTTTTGAGCTTACACTGTAGGCCCTGCAGTGCTGATTAACCAACCTATTAGTGAATAGCCTACTGGTTGTCACATGCGATGAGATTACGGAACATTTTTTCCCGAACAGAAATGTCCCACGCTCGAATGATTAGCTTCAATTTGCGTACTCTCCCCCACAGCTACTGGCCTATTTGTTTGGGGTTTATTATCTTCTGAGATTACCGATCATCAGACTTCTGCGTGATGAACGAAATCACTATCGTGGCATAAGTGGGAACTGATGGGACGCCTGACTGAAGCTTTTATGCAACGTATTAAATGGAAATCTAATTTATAAAAAAAATTACTGGCAATTGAAATTTTATTATTCAAATTTTAGAACAAAACTGTGGGTAGAACATTTAGTGCCCTGGCTTCGCTGAGGATCTGAATACGCTCATGAGCGACCATAAATTAGCAATATTCTCCCCAGCAGCGATAAGAATTTGCTATAAAAATGAACAGTAGATTGTAGAAAAAACAACCAGTTTTTGTTGTGACGACTTCGAAATCTTAAACCGATCGACCGACAATTGACGGTACGAAAATGCGTTTCACGGCGGGCGTCCTGGTGGTAGCGTTCGCTTCCCTGGCTGCAGCTCAATTCGAAACCCACCAATGGGCGGACCGTAGCGGGATTGTGCATCTATTCGAATGGAAGTGGAACGATATTGCGGATGAGTGCGAGCAATTTCTCGCTCCGAAGGGATACGCCGGTGTCCAGGTGTCCCCGCCAACTGAAAATGTGATCATTCCGCCGAGGCCCTGGTGGGAGCGCTACCAGCCGGCTTCCTATCATTTGAACACCCGGTCTGGGACGGAGGAGGAGTTTGCCAGTATGGTTTGGAGGTGCAATCAAGTTGGAGTGCGGATTTATGTCGACCTCATCATCAATCATATGGCGGCTACCAACGGTGTTGGAACTGGAGGATCTCACGTAGATTCGAGCGGATTGGATTTCCCAGCTGTTCCGTATGGTAGTGCAGACTTCAATCCACCTTGTGAGATCTATGACTATAACGATGCTTATCAAGTCCGCAACTGTTGGTTGGTTGGATTACCGGACTTGAATCTGGGTATCGAATATGTGCGGAATCGAATCGTTGAACTAATGAACAAATGCATCGATTATGGCATCGCTGGTTTCCGAGTGGATGCAGCAAAGCACATGTGGCCTAACCAGCTTGAAATGGTCTATGGAAGCTTAAATAATTTAAACACCCAACATGGCTTCAAATCGGGTGCGAAGGCCTTCATTACGCAAGAAGTGATTGATTTGGGAGGTGGTGCAATCAACAGAGAAGAATACACTCACTTGGGCACAATTACGGAGTTCCGGTTTTCAGCAGAGATTGGACGTGTTTTCCGGGGTTACGACCAGTTGCGGTGGCTCTCGAGTTGGGGTGAAGGCTGGGGCTTTTTACCCTCTCATCTGGCGTTGGTATTCATTGATAATCACGATAATCAACGCGGTCATGGCGCCGGAGGCGATAATGTGCTCACCTACAAAACACCACGGAATTACAAAATGGCGACCGCTTTTATGTTGGCTCATCCTTACGGTATACCACGTATGATGAGTTCCTTTGCTTTCGAAGAAAGCGACCAAGGGCCACCTCAAGATGCTAACGGTAATCTTATTTCGCCGTCGATCAACGAGGATAACACCTGCGGTAATGGATGGGTGTGCGAGCATCGGTGGCGCCAGATGTATAACATGGTGGGTTTCCGGAATGCTGTCCGCGGAACAGGGCTGAACGATTGGTGGGATAACGAAGGACAGCAGATCGCTTTCTGCCGCGGTGGTAAAGGCTTCGTGGCGTTCAATAACGAGGAGTACGATTTCGACCATCGTCTGCAGACCTGTCTGCCGGCGGGTGAATATTGTGATGTAATTTCCGGTAGCAAAATTGACGGAAGCTGCACTGGTGGCGTGATCCATGTAGGATCGGATGGTTACGCCAACATTTACATTTCCAGTACAGCTTACGATGGCGTGCTAGCTATTCATATCAATGCGAAGCTCTAGATTATGTAGTGCAGAAAATAGACTTGCAGTGCTTAAAGTTCGCCCTTATGGTGATTGCGTTGTTATCATAACAGATAATGTGATTACGGGTAATCGGCACAGTAGTACTACGTTCGAAAGATTAAAACTGAATGAATAAACGGATTGAACGTTAAAACGCGAACTTTATATATCAGTTTCGTACACGACCCATTCGAAACCCACGACCAAAAGATTTTCCTGGTTTCAATTGTTGGATATTAAATATATTTGATTGTCAAATTTTCCTAACGAACGTAAATTTTTTTCGCGCTATTTTTTTAAGAAAACACAATTTTTGCTACCTACAATCTTTGACTATGCCCGAAATTTATCTTATAATCCGTAATTTAACACGTACCCAGTGTGCAGTTTCACTTTGTGCATTCCTACATTGCTTACCAATGTTGAAGTACAATATATTAAAATACTAACCACTTTAGAATTTCTTTCTAGAATGTTGCAATGGTTCATACAGAACATACACAAATCAAATGATCACAAAAAAATTGAAAAATTTTCCGCTACCAACTACTTTAGGCAACGTTGCTTTACTCCTTTTACCGGACCCCTTGCTCTTAGCTGGCTAGCGGACCAGTCATTAGCAAAAGTTGGCATTCGGCACTATAATTTGCTCCGAAATTATACTTATTGCATTAAAAGGCGGCACCGTTGGGGTGGGGGGAATGGACTCCAGAAATAGACGATACGGGGGGAAAATTCTTAACTAAGTGGGTCTTTTGGAAACAATTCCTACGGCACCGTCGTTGCGCTGCGAGCGGTTTATTGGCTCTCGTAACCGTTTGGCACGCTTTCAACGAAGCTAAACAAAACTGTGCCATTTTGCCTAAAAGGGAAACTTTATTTTGGTCGTCGCCGTTGAAAGGTAATCAAGACGGATGGTGAATTATAAGTTGTGGACTTTAAGCCAGAAGGGTAGGCCAAATGTTTACAAATGCTTTCGATTTTGTAGTACAAATTTATCAATGGACTAAGAAAATGCTATCGCTTACTGATGAAAGGGAATAATTGGGTCGATAAATTGGTATTAGTTCTTATGTTTCAGAGGTAGGCGTTTGTTAAATAGAAACTGTAAAATAAATTAGTATTCATTCTATTTACATCGGAGGTTGGAGAATTTGAACATATGCACCGAGAATAGGCAATCTACACTCTTGAATGATTCTGCTTGTAAATAGGTCGGATTTAGCTAAAACTTGGTTGAAACTACTCAAAATGCCCTTTAAGTGTACAAACTCAGATTTTGAGTAGTTTTCAACCAAAAAATTGGTAGTAGGAACTTAGCAGTGCGTTATTTGTCATAGAGAATAATTCAATTATCGGTAGCAAGTAGCCAAAATGGGTTGAATTTTTTATTCAAAATTTGAGTTTGTGCACTTTAGGGCATTTTGAGTAGTTTCAACCTAGTTTTAACTAAATCCAACCTATTTACAGGTAGCATTATTTAAGAGTGTACAACCCTGCGCAAACGCAACCCTGCGGCTGACAGATACGAATGTTGTGCAAAGTATAGCATGAGTGGAAAGAGCAAGAGGTGAGAAATTGGAAGCCAAGCAAGTTTGAACAGAAGAGATAAATAAAGGTGGAATTGATTAGCTACTTAAGAAGTAATGAAGTACTGTGCAGATTGTTAATTAAGAAAGGATAGTCAGTTTGTGAAAGTGAAATTTAGCGAGAATAGTTTGCAGCCGATTCGAACAGCCAATAGAGATTGCTGACATTTACCGCACGCACACTTCACCACGTATACGTATACGCGGTTTGTTTGAATCTCCAATTTTTTTTCGCTGAGAAAAATTTTTCACGATGCCCACAAAGCACTAATAGAGTCGCAAATTAGCAATCCTTATGGTTCGGATAGCCGTTACATTGCAATAGAAATGATAAACCTAAAATAGAAAGGTATAGTCACTGGTGTGCCCAGACATAAACAAAAGATAGGGTGTCGATATATCAGAACCATGTTTTAGCCTGGAAAAAACAAGTAATCATGGAATGGCTATCTATCTATTTTATTTATTCTTGCGATCTATTTTTACGAAAAATCAAACCTGTCAACCGTATGCCAGACACGTCAAAGATGCTAGATAACCCGCAATCTGGTGAGAACTCCACGCGAATACTGAATGAGGTACGCTTGTCCATCGAAAAGGTTCTAGGTAAACAATCTCGGAGTATACAAAATTATTGGTTTGAAGGGGAATTCCAACAAGCAGCGCAGTGTTACCTGGAAGAACTTGACCACCATGCTAGCACCAACTCGTATATCAATGTACGTAACCGTCAACAGTGGAAATCTCTGATTTCATCTCCTTGTTCTGCCGTACCGGTGGACATGGACACATAAGTATAGTAAGTAAGTGAAGACCAACAAAATCGCTGGTAAGGCCCGCTTACCGGCAGTGCTTTATAAATATGACCCAGAAATGCAAGCAAGGGCTCTACACTGGGTTATTTCCATGATTTGGGACGAGGAGAAACTATCGGAGGAATGGATGGAAGTAGTGGTTTGTCCCAACTACAAAAAGGGTGATCGGTTGCAACTCTCGCGGCATAATGCTGGTAACCGCCGCCTGTAAGGTATTTTCGCAGATCCTATTACGTTGGCTGTCACCGATAGCGCAGGCTTTTGTAGGGAAACTAGGTGGGCTTCATGGGGACTTGCGTAACTACGGATCAAATTTACCGTAGTCTTACCGAAATGACGGAAGTGCAACGTGCCCTCGCACCAGATCTTTATTGATTTCAAAGCAGCATACGATACAGTCGATCGAGACCAACTACGGCAAATAATGGACGACCACAGTTTTTCGAATAAACTGACGCGACTGATCAGTGCTACATTGGATCTCGTGGTGTATTTCGTGCTCATCTCGGGGACACTCGAGTCCCTTCGAGACGCGGCGAGGGTTGAGACAAGGTGACGGCTTATCCTGTATGATGTTCAACATCGCTTTTCAGGGGGTGTTTTGGGCTTTGCAGATGACTTTGATATCATAGCCAGGTATTTGCGGTGGCGGAGGCCAGACTGAAAGCGGAGTTTAGGAGGATTGGACTAAAAATAAATGCGCCGAAGACCGAATACATGAAAGGAAGAGGTTCAAAGGAAACAAACGTATGCCTCCCACGGACGGGTAATCGCTGACGGCGACGAACTAGATGTGGCAGATGAATTCGTGTATTTGGGATTGCTGGTGACCGCTGACAACTACACTAGTAAGGAGATCCAGCGGCTCATTCAAGCAGGAAATCGGGTCTCCTTTGCTCATCGTAGAACGATACAATCTAGAAGCATACGCCACCGTACAAAGCTGACGATGTACAAAATCATTATTAGACTAGTAGTTCCTTAAGCACTTAAAGCGGTGATGCTGCCCAAGGAGGACATACGCGTCATTGCCGTGTTCGCGCGGAAGGTACTGCGGACGATATTTGGTTGGTGGAGTACAAACTGAAAGTGGAGAGTGCCGAAAGTGTATGAATGACGAGCTACATGCACTGCTTGGAGAAATTCCCATAGTACATCTAATGAAAGCCTGTATGCTACGCTGGACCGGACACATCGTAAGGATGCCGGACGACAGTGCGGCGAAAACAGTTCTCTTCAACAACCCCACCGGAATCAGGAACAGGGGGGTGACCGGGCTGAACAGGTCGACCAGGTTGAAATTGATTTGTGACTTTTGAGACGACTGGGAACTTTGCGACGGGTGGCCCAAGATCAAGTTGAATGGGGACGGCTGCTGGAAACAGCAAGAGGCACCCCGATTCTGGCAGCAGCATAATGACGACGATGATGATGGCAGGTTTCTCATCGACATCTTGCAGGAAAACTTGTAGGTTTCTCTGATCCAGACGAGCCCTGTAGAGAAGTTCGTATTTCAGCAGGACAACGATCCGAAGCAGACTGCTAAGAAGATCAAGACTTTCTTCCGGTATTGTCAGATCAAACCGGTATCCGGTATTGCCATAGCGTCCGGACCTTAATCCCATCGAAAATGTGCGGATGATTCTTGATTCAAGGTCGGCAAAACTAGTGTTTCCAATAAAAATAACTATTTAGAAGCCCTGGAGCGCACTTGGAATAAGCTAGATCCACAGCAGATCCGCCGTTTAGGTTGGCAAATTCGTGCGGTCGCATGGAGTGTCTCGCTTCGGGGGTATCGCGCTTACTCTGGTGACTAGAGGAAAAAGTTACACTAGTGGTCAACAACCAAACTGACGTTTGCTGAGTCCAGAGCTCAAGCGGTTGGTTGGGGAGTTAGAGTTTGATACTATATTATGTCAGTTTGATGGGTTATCGGCTCTCGAGGAAAAATTTCCATACAACCGATTTCTTGGCTTAATTAGGCAATTCAGTGAAATGGACCACAGCCGCGTCCTCTGCATGTCGAAATGCCAAACGTCGACCGTATTCACCATCACATGCAATCCGTTATTAAGCTACCTGTGCATAAGTAGGCCCTGCGTTTTCACCGAAAAAGTAAAGCTACCGGTCAAGGGTAACAGGTGAGTAAGCCAGACAGACTCATATTTTCTATTTTTTTTTGAAAGCTGTATGGATATTTCTTGTTCGTCTTTGTCTTATATCATATATCTTGCCTTATATCAGGGAACATTAAATGTTCAATTTGGCTAAATTTGACAAAAAAACCGTCCAAGCTTTCTGGAGTTATGGCGGTGCATACAAGTATACTTCGACTTTTATGTAGATAGACGGCAGAGGTGGGCACCGCTAATCAGCTAACCGCTAACCTTTTAGCCAGCGAGTAGTGCGTTCGCTAGGTTTGAAATCTGTTAGCGCTTTCATTAGCTTTCGATAAGTTAAAGTGCCACTAAATAAACTACTAGCCGCTAGTTTTTGAAAATAATAACAAAAATAAGTGTGCGGTTTCTTACAAATTGATAAAATTGCTCGCTGCTGTTCGCGACGCGAGCAAATATAGTTCATTCATGGCTAGTTGAACTATTTCCAAAAATTATTTTCAAAAATTAGTGGCTGGTAGTTTATTTAGTAGTACTTATGTTTATCGGAAGGTAATAGAAGCGCTAACACATTTAAAACCTAGCGAACGTGCTACTCGTTAGCTAAAATGTTAGCGGTTAGCTGATTAGCGGTGCCCACCTCTGATAGACGGTAATATATTTTTAGACTTCATATCTTGTTGTAACTGTATATATTGCATTACGAACTACATATAATGGAAATGTAGCTTTTAGCTTCAATATGTATAGAATTCATTGCATACATTTCGTAATCAATTGGGAATAATTTTTGCTATTGTATGTATTCCTCAATCCTCATGAATGGATAACGATTCGAACATGTGTTATGAGCTTGTATGAGGAGAAAAGCAATCCCGCGAGAAGTCACGTCTCACTTAATTCTCTGATAGTTCTCTCACTTCTCTGAGAGAAAAAAAAACTATGAACATTCTTTTCGTAACGTTTCGTAACGCTTCAATGCTGTGAGTTAGATTGCGAGGCAGCGAGAGCGTTTATTACTGTATGTTGCGCTCAGAGGAGGGCAGGAGAAAATTTTGTTCGGTTTTCCTTTCTCTATTGCAGGTTCGGTATGAACTGACGACGAGGACGACGTGGGTGAAAATTCCAACTGCAAGCTGTCAGTCGCGTGCCGAAATCGCACCTGACCGGAGAGTGCGTTATAAATGCACAATGCTTTTTTTATTCGACGGCCGAGGTAAAACTTCGCTGCGTGGAGGATTTGTTACAGTTTTCCAACCGGAAATGCATGCCGATAGATTTTTTTACGTGACCGAGCTTTGTGCAGAATCGGTGCTTTGTAGCGAGCACAATAGTTAATTGTTCAGCACCATTGATTTCTGGATCGGACAGTAGCGGTAGTGGTTGAATATATTTAGAATATTCGCCATATCGGGGATTGGTGGTGAATTGCTGCGAGTAACAAGCTACTGGAATATGTGTATAATGCCAGCATTTACTCGCGCAATCCGCCCACTCTGGGGAGTTGGGGGAGGATATTTGTTTCATTCATATTTTTTTCCGTATTTTTAGGTTATGAAACGCGATCAGAGTCGTTGAGTAATCGAAAAAAAAAACATTCCAATGTGTGAATATTAAATTTTAGTTGTGTTTGTTTTCAGGAAAACCAGCGAATGATTTTGCGTTGCCTAGATTTCTATAGGAGTTTAAATGTTTGAATCCAAACATCGCCAGAAAACTACTCTGGGCATTTTTCATAGTAAAACCTTTTGATTAATTCTAAATTAATTTGCGGAACGCTGCCATATGTTATTAGCTATGTGCAATATAGCAGGAGGTCATTTGATCGTGCTCAAATCTGTGGTATAATGGGCAATTTATGGTTATTTCATATAGGATAGTTAAACATCAGTTGATGGGAATTTGCTATCAGTAGCGAGAAAGGCGCATGTCATCAAAAGCTGAGCAGATTGATGACTCTGGTTAATGGTGTACTATTTGATTTAAGCGATAAATCAGTTTTACGTCATCTAATGTAGGTAGGCGATTGTTAATGACAATGGGTTGTGGTTTTTTGGTTTTACTAATTAGCTCACAAACGCATTGTTTACCGGATCTGAGCTGCAGCGCTAGTTAATGACTTTTTGCTGGCTGTGATGGCCAACAGGCATTTTCTCCATGTGGAAAAGAATGTGAATTGGTGGGATTCCGAATTTAACAGTTGGGATAGTCAGGAATGCATGAAAATGTAAGCTTAAACTTTGAAAGATGAAGAAAATAAAAAGGTTGAAACAATTTATAGTAGCAGAATATTGATTTCTGTAGAACAACTGCACCTTAGAATTGATACCACATACTAAATTCTGATAAGCTGTCTTTGTGTTCTGGACGCTGTTGACCCATTCTTAAAGATATTTGACGTGATTCGATAAACTGTACAAAAGATGCAATCTTCTTTGCTAATTCATATGCCTCACGCACTAACCGCTTCCGGTTTGTACTCCATTAAATAAGCGTAAGCGGCTTGACGGCACCAAGCTTCACAGTTAGAACCAATTATCGGTCCAATAAGGGTTTTGTGCAGTGCAGGCTTCATATGGCGGCGTATCGAGTAAAGGTCCCGTTTCCTGGTTGAATGCGCTTTGAGTCTCTACCTTTCATGTAGTTATATGATCTTTCTAGCCGCCACACCCACCGTGGGATGAAACCCAAATCTAGGTGGACAAAAGTAATTACGCTTAAACCGTTAGTCCTAGGTATAAAGTATCTTCGGAGAAAATTGTTATTTCAACTTCCGCATTTTTTGCTGTATATGGCATTAGGGTGACCATCATAGTAGGCATCTGCAAAATATAAACTTTTTTATGGTTGAAGTTAGCTGAATAAAATGTTCTGCAAAGTTAAAGAACATTAACTTTTGAGTAACTTTACTGAAGAAATAAAAGCCCTATCTTTTATGGTTGATGGACTGGGGCAATTTAAAGTTTTTTGGTCGGGGTGGACCTAAAAAATCCGTTTTTCCTTAATATCTCCTTTCGTTTTTTTTTGTTTTTTAATCCATCTTATTACCGTAAAAATTGTGATTTTGGTAAGTAAAACGGTAATTTTTACTTCATATTCAATACAGTCTAGCAAAAAAGGGCCGACCTGGACCGATGCGATCTCAATTAATTTCGGTGGCCAATATATTACTAAACATCCATACAAAATTTCATGTGCTGCTTTTGAGCAGTTTTTACGTTATTGACATTTGAAAAAAGCATATTTTTTTAGAAAAACTGTCTGTAGCTTCAGAACCGAAGGAGATAGCGACCTGATTCCTTAAAAAAAATGTGCGTCTTCTATGGATGTGAAAGTGCTCAGAAGGCATGATTTGTGAGAAATGAACACGAAAGGAGATATTAAGGAAAAACGGATTTTTTAGGTCCACCCCGACCAAAAAACTTTAAATTGCCCCAGTCCATCAACCATAAAAGATAGGGCTTTTATTTCTTCAGTAAAGTTACTCAAAATTTAATGTTCTTTAACTTTGCAGAACATTTTATTCAGCTAACTTCAACCATAAAAAAGTTTATATTTTGCAGATGCCTACTATGATGGTCACCCTAATGCCATATACAGCAAAAAATGCGGAAGTTGAAATAACAAATTTTCTCCGAAGATACTTTATACCTAGGACTAACGGTGTAAGCGTAATTACTTTTGTCCACCTAGATTTGGGTTTCATCCCACGGTGCGCCACTTTTAATCTAGTATAGATTGCCTCCGCCCTTGAAATTTTGGGCTATAATAGCAAATCCGGTCGCCGGATCACCCTCTCAAGACTCAGCTCTTGCTGCGGCTCGAAGGGACACGTGAGTGTCCCACACTAAATATATTTCTCGATCCAATGTTACTCAGATCAGCCACGCCAGTTTGTCCGGAAAACCGTGTTTGTGTATTATCTGCCATAGCTAATCTCGATCGACTGTATCGTATGCTGCTTTGGAATCAGTATAGACGTGATGTGTGGGCCCATTGTATTCTCAACATTTCGGCAAGACCTGTGGGATGTTAAAAAATATAGTTTGTGGTGGCGCAAGCTCCCATTAAGTTAACTTGATATTTCCCTGCCTTGTACTTTCTAAGCGGCGTTATGCCAGCATTTGTAGATAGGACAAACAGGTCCTTTTCTTCCCCGGTATTTTCTCCTCTTCCCAGTTCTTGGAATTAATTCGATATAGAGCCACTGCTAGCGTTGCTCGACTGTGCCTACAAAGCTCTGTACGTAGTCAGTTCTTACTGGCGGCTTTGTTGTTTACAGTAGCCGGTCGTCACGGCAAGGTCCTGTAGTCTGTAAGGATCTGTAGATAATCTTCGCTTTTAGAGCTATACAGAGACACATATGCTGTTTATTTGGAATAGCCAATACGAAAAATGTGTTCAGAACAGATTTCTCGACATTTTGGTACCAATATCACAACATTCTGACCATGCGTTATCATCTTTCAAAAACAAAAACTAAAAAAAATTGCGAAACACATTTTTGCAAATTTTTATAATTTTTATTTCTGGAGAAAAAAACCTGATTTAATCCACCTAGTGGTGAAAGGAACCTTTGTTATACCGTCTTACTTGCAATTTGAGATAGAAATCGACACGTTTGGTTTACATGAAATTTTTGGAAATTGAATAAGTTTACAAAATTTGAAACAAATAGAAGCACTTATAAATTTTGATAATTTCTTTTCTCATGAAATTGCTGAGTAAGTTGTTACTAATGAGGGTAAGTGCAAGTAAAAGTAAGTTGTAAGATGAAATATTATTGTTTAACATATACATTGCGTAGTAAAGGTCTAGTTAAAAGGTTTTTGAACTATGCATAATTTCCTGTAACGCCATTCTATTTGATTCACAACAATAAAGTTCTCTTGAATAAATTTCATAAATTTTTATGAACCTTCGGTTACTCACGTTGTTGTATTTTGTACACCATATGTAGGTTTTTGAATGCCATATTGTTATATAGTTACAAATCGTATATTACGTATATACTAACGTATATTCTTCAATAAACTTGTTATGAGCAAAATGTTAGAATTATTCAATGCATTATTACTTTAAATTGTTAGGAAAATAGATTAGCATAAACCGACATCACAGAAACGAAGCAAGTAGCATGTGAGGTGTACCGCAATTGGCCCCAACTGGAATTTTCTTTCGTTTTTTCATATGGAAAAATGGTGTCTGTGTGCAGCAAAACTACCAGCAAATGTAAAATGTTTAAAATGTATCCGTCTGTTGGTAGTCGAGTAATTCGGGGTCAAAATCAGGGTATTTTTTATAATCAAAGTTCTACAGTTCGTAAACAAGGAAACATAGAGGTATACTATGTTCAGCAAAGTTGTGTATTTTTATTATTTATACAACTTTGTAATACATGAAAAAGTCATACAACAATTACAAAAAGAGTTAAAATAGAAAAACTGATTTTTCAAATTCATATACAATAAATAAGATCTCTTCGTTGAAGAGATAGAAGGTTACTGTCTTCAGCAAAATTTCTTGTACTAATATGCTCTAAAACTTTGCAGAACACATCAATGTGTTATATGGAAACTGAAGGAAAATAATTTTTTTATTTCACTTTTAGGGGGATTAATCAAAATTCAAATTCTACCAGACGATAGAGCTTTCAATTTCAAGAAACTCTTCCAAAGGTTCGATAAACTTAAAAACAAAGTTTTCCTAGTAAAAACTCTAGTGCACACGTTTTCTTTGGTTTGCGGCTATTGTGCGCGCGAGTAACTGCGTTACAAAAGCTGGCGCGAGTGTTCGAGGGTTAATATCTTTTGACCGGTAAAACCAATTCTTATGAAATTTTGCATATATATTCGTAGTGTCAAAACCTCTCGTTTGATATTAAAATAATTGAAATTAGGTTGATTATCTTGGTTAAAATCATTATAAATTTTTGTTAATTTTGGTGTGGTGTATACGGTTGCTCATAACTTTCAAATTAAACGTCCAATCAAAAAACCATTCAATAGTGATCTATTAGGATATATTATCTTTCAAATGAGACTAATAGCACATAAATCGGTTTGGCCATCTCTAAGAAACAGGCGATAATTATTACCTTGTCAAAACAGGTTTTTTAAGCATAACTTTTAAACTACTTGTTTGTTTTCAATTAAAAAATCCTGAAGAATTTAGATTTAATAAGGGCTTTCATTTGATACTAAGATCGTTGAAATCGGTCATGTAGTTTCGAAGAAACCCGTGTCACGTATTTTTCACATTTTTGCTTATAACTTTTAAACGAAATGTCGGATCACGAAACAACTCAATAGTGATCTACTAGACAATAACACCTTTCAAACAAAAGTAATAGCGAACCATTCGGTTCAGCCATCTCTGAGAAACAGGCGATAGAAAAAATCATTACATACATACACACACACACACACACACACACACAGACATTGCTCAAATCGTCGAACCCTATCGATTGGTATATGTGACTTGGCCCTCCGGGCCTCGGATCAATTTCGTGTTTTTCGACCAATTTTTAAACCTTTGTTATAGTATAACAAAGGTAAAACATCTAAAACAGAAAATTGTGTGTGTAGTAGTTTCAATGAGCAAAATTGTAGACAATGTTGCGCGCAATATAGGGCTTTGCACACTAACACATATGCGACTTTGGCAGAAAATAGTGTTTATTTACGCTTTTCGTTGCTATTTTGTCATTTATTTTCCACGAGCAGTGAGTAAAAATGTTTATCAAGTTTTGTTGAATGCGAATGATGTTTTGGCATAACGAAACACGCTGCTATTTGCTAGTTGCTACCGTTAATCTAAAATCGACAAAACTCAAATACCTAATATTTCATAACATTTAACATTTAAATGCTGCCTCGCAGGGAGAATTGCAAGAATAACGAACATTCGGACTAGATACCTAATATACAACTTGGATGCACCCTCAAATTTCCCTTCAGTTTACTCAATAGGTTTCTGTAGCATTGAATGTTTATATCTGACAATCTGCTAACCTGAAGGTTGACCAGGCTAGATTCCTAACACTAACTGACTAAAAATGAACTCACAATTCTGTGGATATTAAATTACAAATACAGCACTTTTGCAAAAGTCACCGCCTATAAATTTTAATTTATAAATGAAGTCATTCCTGCCTTGACTTTCTAATGCTTTATAGCATGCTCGTTCACGAAAACTTGCAAAAATGTCCAATTCCCTTCAACAATATCAAAATAAATAGTCTCTGTGAATAATGTGTTAAGAATTCCTGGAATCTTACATCTGGAAGTGAATAGACCTCCGAAAACCATCTATTTTTCCACATAACCAACAAACAACATTATTCTTCTAGTAAACTTATCACTAAAATACTTTTGAGTACTACTAACGGACCACAAATTCTGAAATATTCAAAATAAACGTTAGTCAAGCATATTTTGCATACAATTTTGCCTGGCTTAGAGATTTTGTGTGCCCCCAGATCACTAATACACTTACACTTAGGCAAAAGCCCTATTGTTGGCAGGCAGTATTATATAGAGATATTACGCACACACTTTCACACATCACAGGGTGATTCGTTATACTTTAAGGGGGCATAGTACTTTTTCAATTCTAAAAAATCGATTTTTTTTTAATTGTTTATATCAAAAGATAAACATTTTTAGCATATGTGTTTGAAACCGTTTCGATGAATTCCAAAAAATGACAAAGAAATGACAATGATTGCACGGCGCATAAAAACTTCAATGCCGGTTTTCTCGAAACCAGGTTTTCAAATTCGGTACCATAAATATTTCAAGAACGGCTCGAGCAATTCTCATGATTCTTTTTTTGTTCTAAAGCCAACAAAATTATCTAGTGTTTGACCCATCCTTTTTTCGATATTGCAATTTTTGTATTTTTTAGAAATGTTTAAAGTCAATTTTTTCAACTAAAAACCTTACTTTTATGTTTGAATGTCCGTCATTTTGATATGCGTTCGAATTTTAAAAAAAAGGATGGGTCAAACACGGGATAATTTAATGTACTTTCATGTCGTTTTAGAATTTTTCATTTCGGATAAGTCCGCGAGCGCCAATCCATGGTACCACAATTCATGTTTTTTTCGAATGATAATGTTCAAGGAGCCGTAGGGGAGGAGGGAAGAGGTTCCCATGCATAAACAAACATGTATATATTAGTATAAAATGCAATGTGTAGAATGCAAAAAAACCGAATCAATTCGCCTTCCGCATTACCGTGGACCCCCGTTCGTTTGACCATTTTTAATCTGAACACTTTTTAATTTGAACCCCGCTGGTTTGCACGACATGCAAATTAAAAATGGTTCAAATGTCATTCTCAATAGGACATAATTTGTTTATGCAGACAATGCACATAAACGCGATTTGTTTGTACTGACCTAGCGTGTTTAATCGATTTCACATTTCATTCTCCTAACGATTAAAATAGAAATCCAATCGGAAAATGCAATATATGCACTTGCAACTGCCAACTAAAACAAACCACTAAAACAATAACAAAGAGCAGGGCGGCCAGTTCACACAGGTTTCAGCATATTTCGGGTTACCAGTTGTTCAAATTAAAAAGTAACCCCGTTAGTTTGCATGAGGAATCGTTCAAACGAACGGGGGTCCACTGTATTGAGAAAAAAATATTTGAAATAAGGCCAAAAATATGGTGTAAAAAGTACTATGCCCCCTTAATTCTTCGAGCAAACGCTCTGTTCACTAACTCCTATCCCTACCTCCACGTGGTGCCGGCTGGGGTATGGAACCTCGGTTGTCGTACGCTAAAAGGGAAGGGTACAGTGGCTCCCGCCCACCTTAAGATGACTGCCCCGACAGCAGTGGGATAAGGACCTTAGGGTAACAACCTAATGTACCCAAAAACAAAAAAGTTAATGAAAATGAAAGAAGAAATTAATCTGGATTATTGGTAACGAACTTGAGCATGAAAACACGGACACGAATTGGAACATGGAATATACTGATATCTTGCTCTGTTCACTGGCCGGGTACTGCCAAATACAAGACTTCATCCGGGCAAGTCTTGCTCTGCTCTGGCATACGAGGTGAAAAATCTACTCGTGAAAGAGGAGTTGGATTCTTCCTGGATAGTTGGATACTGAGTCCAAGGGCACATGCGGCCCTGATGAAGTAGGAACCGATAAACGAAAGAATAATCGTTGCCAGATTCAGAACTCCTTACAGAAACCTTACAGCAACCTAGTGCTATGCGCCAATAGATGCTGGCGACCTGCAGGAGAAAGAGAGTTTCTACAGGCAGCTGAACAGCGTGGTTGTGAAAATCCCGAATGGGAACATCCAAGTCTACTTGGGCGACTTCAACGCGAAGATTGGCTCAAACAACGCGGACTTTGAAAGCGTCATGGGATGCCATGGCCCAGGAGCGGGTAGCGAAAACGGGGAGCTGTCTATAGAATTCTGGTAGCTTTCCCAAGACGGCTGAACAGAAAACCAAATCGACCACATCTGCATCAGCCGAAAGTGGTGGAGGAGCCTTCTCGATGTTTGCAACAAACGCAGCGCTGATATTGCATCCGACCATCATCTTATTATCGCATAGCTACGTTTGGACGTCGCACTCGCACGTGTCCAACGACGGGAGGAGAAAGTCGGGTGCAGTTACGACGTCCGCCGATTGGAGTATCCTGAAGTGAAAAGGGTCTTTGTCGAACAACTTGAATCCCGAGCCTCGGAGTTGTCAACTGGTGAAACCGTCAAAGAGCAACTGGTATCAAGAACGTTTTCTTCACGAGTAGCGATGAAACCTTCAGCAAAGCGAGCAGCAGGCGGAGGGAGTGGATTTCGGATGAAACTTGGAGGAAGATCGACGAGTGGAGAGAGGCGAAGGCCGGAATTGAGCGAGCGCGAACTAGAACAGCAAAGACAGCTGCCCGTCAACGATACGCCAAACAGGAGAGGGCTGTTAAGCGAGCTTCTAGGCAGGGCAAGAGAGCCTGCACTAGCAAAACCAGCAGCCAGCGTATGACCACAGACTAAAAGACGTAACACTTCGAAAAAATTTTCGAACAAAACATCGTTTCAATGACACCCCTAAAACTTGGAAAAAACAATAGCATCACCTGGTGCAGTCTTCGCGTTACGCTAGAGTAGGTTATTATAAATTTAGCAATGCTATGAATTTACTTGTATATTATCTGACAACAGCGCCAGTGCACGCAAGCGGCGTTCTCGCGTAGCGACTGTTGTTTGAGTCTTCAGTGTTACGTCTGTTAGTCTGTGGTATGACGATAACAGTTCGTCGAATTAATCGCGTCAACTCGGAGGCGCCACCGCTGGATGAATTTGAAGCAACCATCAGGAGTATGAAATCCAATAGAGCGTCAGGGATAGACTGTATTCCAGCCAAAATTAAATTTTTGGCAAGGTTTCTTCGGAAGCTGCTTAGCGTTCTATGCAACGAACTCAAAGCAACTTTAAAGTTCGATTAATTACTTATAGGTGCAGCTGCTTAGCAAGCTACAGATCTATAGACATAAAGCGTGTTAGCCTTCCTTAGACATCATCATCTGAACTGTTGGTGACTCTCAAGTTACATGTTGAACTTTCAAGCTGTATGTTGAACTTTCAAGTTGCTACAAATATTAATGGTACTTTGTTAGGAATGAAGTTCGGTTTACAAATGTAATGTCTGGTTGTTCAACTAGAAAGTTCTGCGGAACTAAATATGAGCCAAATAAGAACATCTGCGTTCGTTCCTTTAGTAAAAATCGATCTTTTGGTTGCTTGGGTTGTTATCAAAGAATTTCAAAGGACGAGATGTAACGACGCATTCGTGCTGGAAGTCAAGCCTACTTTTCCATACGCCGCCAAAAAGGAGTTGTACAAAACGCTAATACCAATGGCTCATGCTATTAACTGTTTAAAAACGCGGAAACTATTTTGTAAAATAATGAACACGCATTTTATTTTGGTGTAAAAGAAGCTAATTCATAATTGTGTAGAATGTAAAAGCATCAAACATAGCCAGATCCAATAAAATCAAGCGATTATCCGCGATCTCATTCCATATGTAAGAAATAACGGTTTTCTCTTAAGCTTTTACCACTAGTCGGTATGCATGTTTCATAATAAATACAGTCTATCTAATTGATATACTCTCATACTCGATGATTCATCACAAAAACAGCATTAACCAGGCATTTTTTCACATATATTGCAAAAAAACTTTAAAATACAAAACAGGGGTAGAATGCATCACAGCGGGATCGAACAGTAATAAAATATTTTTAATTTGCAGTACATCTTTTGTTTCGGATTATTTATTAAAAATGTAGCAATATTACGTATTGTATAGGACTTAGAATTTGCCTTAAACCTAATTGTACATTGTTTAACTTACAATATTTCATCACACATCAGTTGGAGAAAAGTAGATGATTAAATTTTATTGCCAATTATGTTGAGATATGAACCCATTGTACCCCAGCAAACAAGCGTATGTAACAAACGTTATAACGAACGCTTTCGCCATTTCGACAGCCTAGTTTTAGGAGTTTATGCAACACGTGATTATATGTATTATATGCTGGTTGCGTTTAACGCCTAGCTGCGCAAACTTGGTGCGTTTTGTCCACGGGCTTTGGCGTTTTGCCTCACATAATGATTTTGACTCTTGCCAAAAATCGTCAAAAATAACAAAAAATACTGGTTTTAGTTAGGAAATTTCACCAGGAGTAAGTGTAAAAAAGATCCCAAAGTCTTCTAGAACTTGAAAAACGTGGAACAAACACGCCGTTGCTCTGCAAAATGATGTTTTGCTTAAGCGGTGCATTCTGGACCACTTTACCATACGAAAGAATTGCAAATAACTCTTTCAAAGAAAACATTTTGACCAGGAGTGAAATGGTTACAAATGGATACCAGAATTTACCGGTGATAATTTAAAAGAAAGATCGTCAATTTTTAATCCTTTCTTATAAAATATATTCGGAAAATCAGCGGTTTTTGGTATTATCGATAGTATTTGTAAAATTTAATTGAAATCGGTCAAATTTTCACTCAAATTGCTATTAAATCCTGCTACTTAGATTCGTGGAAGGGGAACAGATTCAAAATTTATTCAGTCCATCAGCATCATTCTGAGCAGCAGTAGACTGAAACGCCAATCCAAGCAACCCGAATTCTTCGAACGTCCACCACTTGATGATCCCACTTCGAGTGACTAGTCTTCAAATTCATCAATGTAAAAATTATGTCACAATCCACTGTTAACAAAAAACATAAAACTGTACCGTCTCCATAATAACACTGCTAAATTTTCGTTTTGCATTCGTTTTGTTTTGGGGGTGCGCCATCCAGGAGAGAAGAAAAAAGCCTTCAACGGGTGGAGGGTCAACTGGGGCTTTGCGAAAGGTTGAATGACGGGCGAACAAGTGTGGTCTGAATTATGAATGAATCGGATTTCGCAGATTGCGCTCCCGTGTCTTATTCTGCGTCGTGCCGCCCAACCACGCCTCGCCTCGCCACGCCACGCCAGGCTACACCAGTAGCAATATGTACATAGCTGGGATTGAGACCGAAGAAAGGGCTCACAAGCCGCGCGCCCCGTACAGCGATTTCATCAAAAGAAGCGAAGGATGAATAAAATAGGAAAACCGCTTTCGGGTCGCACGGTGGCGGGCCATACAGGCCTGTACACCCAAGTCAGTTCATTCTTCCGCTGCCATAACTGAATGCTCTTCTTTCAAATGATACAAATTTTATTCACTTTACGGGTAAATGAAAATCATATATATTATAAATAATGGGAATATACCGAGAGAAGAAACGTTCCATTTTTCATTGGAACTTGGGCGACTTTATCAACTGGGGTTGAATGGGTAATGTTCGCGTTAGGGAGCTATTGAAGGTAGATGGAGCTTTCAGCTGTTCGAAAATGGTTATTATTTAACTGACTTCTGTTTAGAGGCATATGTACAATCAATAACAGGAAATCTTTATTTCTAGCTTTCATAACTCTTCGTAAGTACCTGATTTCACTACATTGAAATACAGCGTCCCCACTTTTAAGGCGGCCATTCCTGAGAGTGGGTGAAAGCCAAAGCTGTCAAAGTTTGCCAACCGCCAGTCGAATCAGCCCTTCAGCATTGCTGGGACCACACCTGATATACAATGCAGAAATCTCGGTACAAAGACGAATGCGACTCCCGCCCAAAAGAGGCCAATCCTCCATACACTTTCGAACTTCCGCCTATCGTCAAATTTTAATCTCTCATGTAGGTATCTTTCCCAAAACCCCCTTAAAGTGATTGCAAAATGATTTGAAATTGACAAATTGCAAGGTGCGGACGTTTGCGTTATGATATGGGATCAATAAAGCAATGATGTCAAGACATTAAGTTATACTTCATTTTCGGAATGATTGATGAACTTCGCACCCGGTTATTAAAGTACAGGACAATTACGAGGCTAGTGTAGCGACCCTACTGACTATAGCAGCACCACCCAGCCGAGATTCGAACATACGACGACTGATTTGTTAGACCAGCATCGAATCTTGAAGCTAATTGGCCGGTAAACGATATGTAAGCAATCGATATGAATGAAAGCAACGCAAAAGTAACATTAAAAATGTATTTTACCACAGTACCCTTGAAAAAACCTCCAAAAATATATGTCGAAACGACGGGAAAACATTAAATTTTCTTCTGGATAACTTTCTCTGAAGACTACCCTGCCAAATATTTATATTTAAACACAACCTACTTAATTATTTCGAAGTTATGTTTTAATTTTGATATACCAGAAACCTGTCGCAAAGTACCGAAATATGAGAGGTGTGATTGTACTATCCAGTGTAGTGTCATTGTAGACAAGTTTAACCGATTAACTTTTTTACCGTCGTCCCTAAGCTGTGTACGTCAGGATTCGCAGAGTTTATTTGATTTTCCGTTCACTTCGATAAAAGCTATCTACTATCTACTATCATACGCATCGCAAGTCCAAAATCACCGTACTGACCCTATCTATTCCACTGCGAAATGTTCGCGTTTCGAAGTGGGTTTGTGTGTTTTCCTGTAGTCTGCATGCTGTATTCCATGATATGTTAGCAAATGGACTGGAAACTGTTTCAAAACTGACGCCGAATGGATGCGTCGGAGAATGGGTGTGCACTGTATTCGCGGCTCTAGCAGCACGGGCAATAGAAAAAAGAGGCAATTTCATTATGCTACTGGTGTGGCTGACTGAACGGTTTACAGTGCGCTCTTTTATAGTTCAGGACCGGTAATGGTTTGTTCCTGGCAATCTGACTGCTGCCGGCTGCTGGATCCTCTGGTTGACCGTTTTAGACTCTTCGAAACTGCTGCCTGCAACGAATGTATGCAAAGAAAACATATAGGCTGAAAGGGTACCCACCACCATTGCATTGTGCTGGGCTGTTGATTTTATTGTAACACACTTGGTTTAGAAAGAGAGAGAGAAGTAGAGATAGAGACCAGCAGCTGTGGAACGCCTGCCTCCGATCGGTAGGATGCCGGTCGTAAATGGACGTCTGCTTCTGCTGAAGTTGATCCGGATCACTGGAAACTGAGGTTTTGGACTCTTTTGTTTGCTTGCGAACGGTTATCATGGTCGGAGCTGAAAGCGTTGATTGGTGCATTCGTTCTGCTATTGTTTTGCTACTTGTTGTGTGTACATCTTTGTAACAGTTTAGGTGAGTGTGCTCGCGCGTATTCGGGATCATTCTGGCTTTCAGCAAACGAAAAAAATAATCGAATGTTTACAGGTGAAAGCGGTTTTACAAAGTATTACAGTTTGGAGATTTAGTTGATGGGAACAACAAACGGATGAAATAACAATGATTTTTTTTAGTTTTATTTTACTTCAGAGCTTGCGGGTTGCTCTAGTGTATTTAACGAATTTTATAACAATTACTCAGAAAAGTAGATTTATTGTGATAAATGCTGAAATATCCATTTTCGTATTATAGATGCTGTGAGAAAGTAATTTACTGTGTAGAGGTGAGAAATACCTGTTACATAAATATGGTTTTTGGGCCTCTCAGTTCATCTCGACATTGGCCCAACATGACTGACAGCACGAATCGTTGATTTTTGGTATTTCAAAATCAGTTATGGGGGTTTATAGCGATTCTGAGCTTAATTTGGGATCATTTTCCTGCGGAAAACTCATCTATTTTAGACTTTATTCCTCTGACGATCTGGTATTAAAACCTCAGAGAAGTAGCGGGGTTGTTTAGGGCGATTTTGAGCTTAATTTGCAATCATTTTCTTTTTGGCATTTTTCGGCCTTTCATTTCCCTTCTTGGGGTTTTCCGGCCTTTCTAAGGGGTTTAGAGCGATTCTGAGCTTAAGAAGCTAAAGAACGCGTTCGTTCTACTGCGTGCAATCGGCGTTTGACTGAGCAAACTGCCAGTTGTGTTATGCATAGCGTTCGTATTCCACCACTAAACGGACGGTGTGAACTTGAATGCGCGTTAGTGTGACTGCTGTAGAAAAAAAGGATCGGTCGAAGCCCTGTGAGAGCTAATAAAGTTTCCTTCGATCGAACGGAGCCTGCATGGTACCAGAGCACCCTGTGCAGTAAATTGCTCCCTCTGTTCCAAGCTTGTAAAGGACAGTTGATTTTCTTCCCAGCAGAGAACCCCCCCCTAAGAGTTGATGATAAACACCGGAGTAGGTGCAGAGGTGGCGCCCGACGGCAGACCGGAAGTGCTCAGTTCGATTGCACAGACGAAACTGGCGAACACAGGGATGAAAGTGGACTTTATTTAACCTGTAAGTAAAAGGGTTCTACTTATGATTTGACTCGAGCATGTAGACTTACCGGTTATCTCATCTGATTTTATCGATCGTTACTTTCCCCGGACGCGTGGTGACCCGAGTAGGAGCGAAGAGCAAACTAATATAAAAACAATATCAAACTGTGTTATAATGCTATATTTTGTTATTGAATAGATATGGAGAGATATTGATAACACATTTTGTTATTGAGTAGATATTTTAAACAGTGGTTGTAAGATGAACTTAATAACTGATTTTGTTATCATGTCTTATTATGACCTTAAAATGACAAATCATGTCTTATTATGACCTTAAAATGATTCAATATATTCCATAAAAAATTTTTAAAAAAAATTTTAATATTTCATATGCTACTGCATTTGTTATTCAATACCTTAATAATATGTTATTCTAAACTCTGAATACAGTCATGTTATCGCTTTGTTATTCAAATAACACAAGTAGTTATTCTTTTGGCCTTAAAGGAACAAAATTTTGATATTATTTTTTGTTATTTTACCAACTATGTCAGCCAAAACAAGACCAAATTTTGATACGAGTTATTCGATTTCCATAACATATTTTGATATCATTTTGCTATTCGCTCCTGCTTGGGGATGATTTGGCTGAATACACGACCGTAGCACTGTGGGAGGATCATTCTTGGGGGCGGGATTTATCCATGATCGCATCGGACCGCCACTCGACGGAGACTTTGGGAGATAATATTCACTTTTCGCACTATAAAACGGCTCGTTGGCGTGGGGATTTCATTTCGCCGCTCGTACACAATTCACTACCAGGTGGCGTATAATTTGCGGATTGGCACACCGGTATGGATATGGCCGCGTAGCTTCGTACAGTTACTGTAAGCGTTTATGGGGAGGTCATATCCTGGCGACGCGCGGCATTCCGCGAAACAACGATAGTTAGCTTCTCCTTAACGCTTTACGCCAGAAATAGTAAACCGCATGCAATATTACTCTCTCGCAGCACAGCGGAGACGCGTCCGATCACTGTGACGGTCTCAATCAAAAGCCCCGACTTCTCTTCGATCCGCTAGCAACGCCCTCTAGCAGGCTTATATAGAACACCCAAGCGTTACCTGACTCCTCTGCTCCTGGTCGATCCATGCGTTGGAGCCATTGGTAACCGCGGCGTCTCGATAGGAAGTTTTATCTTAAAACTAACAATGATTTTTTCTAACTGCTGACGTGCAACAAAAAATACAATTTTCGAAATAATTTATTTAAATATATGATGGGACATGGTCTCATGTTACAAACCTCGACATCATGCCGCTGGAAGGAGGACTCTCGGCTTCATCCCTGATTTTGAATTCACCAACAGGAAATGCGGAGAGTGACGTGGCGACGCTACCTGAAGTCAAGGGGCAACCTGAGGCTTCCGAAGATGTGGCCAAGCGTCTTTCCAACGCGCACGGCGACGATAGAAGTGCTATCGTAGCAAGGGCTACTCAAAGGAGGAAGCGGAGGAACTCGCCCTTCTGCCAGCAGGCTAGCGGAACCTGGTCGTTACCGAAAGTAACGAACCGCTGATACAGTGTTCCCGAATATCAGCAACAACCCACTAAAAAGGCACCAAAACCGTGCGACAGGTTGGCAGAGGTCTGATCAACACAGGCGCAACAGTCTCTGCCGTCGAGGACGGTACGAGCGCAACTCCTTTCTTGGAACGCCCCGCCACCACCAAGACAATACAATCCCACAACGTTGGGGTTGGAAAGTACGGAACTTCCCTCTGGGAGTTCCCCGCCGCCACCTAAACAATGCAATCCTGCGAAGACTAGACGGACGTCGCGAAAATCTCGCAAGAGGCGTACGCAGCAACCACCAGTCAATCACCCTTATTCTGCGAGTCACGTGACTCAATACGACAATTGTCACTCGCCACGGCGAGTCGAGTCACCCAGGTGACAACCGTGTCAGCTAGGTAACAAACCCCTGTCACCTAACTGACAAACCGTGTCACCTAGGTGACAAAGCGAGTCACCCAGGTGACAACTGTCACCTGATTTGCGGCGACTCCAAAATAGTCACTATTGTAATACACAGTCCAAACGTAGGACTGCCACTCTGTTAAATGAGAAAATAACATTTTCTCCAATTACAGAATGCATCCAGCATCCACACACTTCCCTGGCTCGACAGTGACCACTGGACAAGACATAGGCGGGTAGCACCGAAATGGGTCGTTACACAATATGCCAAATTACTTGATTCTGCTTGCACGCCAATTGTTGACGGAGGCTTCGATCAACTAGGCACTCAGCTCTTTTGAACCAATGAAATCTCCAGGTCCGGATGGTATTCTAGCCATTTTCTTACAAAAAACGGACGGTGTTATAATGTCCGAGCTCATCAACCTCTTTCGAGACAGTTTCATTTTATATCCCGGAGAATTAGCGGAAACTAAGGGTGATACCATACCTAAGTCAAAACCATGCCTAAGGTTTTCAGACTGATAAGTCTGACTTCAACGCTTCTTAAGCTGATGGAAAAAACCACGGATAACTATATCCGAATGAGTTTTTAAAAAACTCTCCGTTACAAGTAAAACAACTTGCATACCAGCACGGTTGATCTACGAAAACCGCACTGTACTGCTTAGTGACGTTAATTGAGAAATCGCTCAAATATCAAGAGACAGCACTTTGTGTTTTTCTTGATATTGAAGGCGCTTTCGATAACACGTCCTTCGCATCAATTATTACGGCTCTCAGTCAAAAGAGAATCGACCACACTACAATGAGCTGGACTCAAGCATTGCTCTCGAGCAGAGAAATTACAGCATCATTGGGAGATACATCGGTCACGATTTCTACTAAGATGCAGGGAAAAGCCCGTTGGAGTAAACCTTTTTCAGGTTTCTTCTCCAACAGGCACAAAACCGCCTCGTCTTTTCAATATTTTATTTATAATTTGACAAAGAACTGTTTGGTTGATTTCACTTTCAGTGAGCATTTGCTCTTTTAAGGAAATGTTACGCAGTTTTTGTACAACATGTGGAAAAAACTTGTGGAAACTTCGGCTATCTAGGCATGCAGCTCACTGTTTGGCAAAACCTGGGGATTGAAACCTCAACTAGCCTGCACAGGCTCTGGAGTCTACGGACCCGGCATCAGGGCACTCAAGTCCGCCAAATGCTTGTCCAACTTAGTTTAGGAGTGCAGCACAGCATTCAGGGAGCTCTCTCGCCAAAACAAAGTTTTATTACTTTGGGTGTCCGGTCACTGCGGAATCGAGGGCAATGAATTTGCTGACAACCAGCAAGACAAGGATCGGCTCAGCAATTTATTGGCCTTGAACCGTTTCTGGGACCTCTACATCCACTGTGAAAGGCGAATTGATGAAATAGGAAAAGCTAGAAATAGTATCCCGTTGAAATCAAACACAGGGTTGTAAACAAGCTAAACAGTTTATCTAACCAAACCCTGCAGTAGCTAAAAACTACAAGGTATACCCTAAGGGTTGTACGAAAGGGTGACGTAGAAGTATATCAGATCATCAGATCAAAGACTAATGTAAACTGCATTTCTGGCATATGTATGTTTATAAAAATCTGTGAGTGCCATTGTTTAAGAGAATGTTTAAAAGAGAAGAGCGCAAAATTTAGATTCAATTCTTCATTGAATGCAATGGTGGCTTTGAAATACGTGGACGGGGGTTCAACGCCAGCACCATTGAGACATAGAGATTTCTTTTAAAAATCACTTGTGTGCATCATAAACGTTGAAATGGTAATGAATGACCAATTTCTGTTTTATTTGTATGAGAGTCCTTATCCTCGTACCACAGGGGTGAGGGGTCTCAAACCATCATAAAAAAAATAAATTCAAAATAAATTCATGCCTCAAAAACCCCCACATGCCAAATTTAGTTCCATTTGCTTGATTAGTTCTCGAGTTATGAAGAAATTTGTATTTCATTTGTATGGGAGCCCCCCCTCTTAGAAGGGGAAAAGGTCTCAGTACACCGTAGAAAAAAATCCTGTCTTCTGAAAACCCCATATGCCAAATTTGTTTCCATTTGCTTGATTAATTTTCGAGTTTTGAGGAAATTTGTGTTTCATTTGTATAGGAGCCCCCCCCCCCTCTTACGCCCTCCTTAAAATTGCTCTCTTACCCCCTTTAAAATTGCTAGTCGTTTTATCTATCCAACGACATATAAATTGTTCAGTTTCATTCAGTAGTTTAGTAGTTATTGGCATTTGAAATCTTTTATTCAAACGTTACACTTCTATTTTCGTTTTCACAAAGTGCTATCCAGTCCCAGCATAGTAAACAAAGACGTAGTTCTACGTCAAAAACTACTCCATTTAACTCGTAGTGAACTACGCATAATCACGGGACTCCTAACAGGACACAGCCCCGCTCTTTAGCATTTAAAGAATATCGGCAGGGTATCTTTTGTAATTCTGAACCGGAAAGTTCAGCAAATTTGCTTTGCAATTGCGGTGTTCTTGCATTATCAAGGTACAACTTCTTCGGAAGTTTCCTTCTTACTCCATATCAAGTATGGAGCCTAGATCCCAAAACGGTCATTGGCTTTATTAACCATGTAGTACCGAATTGGAGCTTAGGATTACAACTTTCAGGCTCAACTACATTAACGGGAATGAGCGGTTCAAAAACTGTGTACAGCAATCGAGGCCTACCGCAAAAGACGATCATTAAGACTGTCGCAGTGGCCTTTTAACCCAATGACCTTCTAGCATACAAAAAAAGGCGTTTAGAGCGATTCTGAGCTTAGTTTGGGATCATTTTCTTTTTTGGCGTTTTCCGGCTTTTCCAAGGGATTAAGCGATTCGGAGGGCAATTTGGGATCAGTTTTTTTGGTGTTTTCCGGCCTTTCTAAGGGGTGTACAGCGATTTTAAGCTTAATATGGGATCATTATCTTGTTTGGCGTTTTCCGGCCTTTGTGAGGGGTTTGGAGCGATTCTGAGCTTAATTTGGGATCATTTTTTTATGGCGTTTTCCGGCCTCTTTAAGGGGTTTAGAGCGATTCTGAGCTTAGTTTGGGATCATTTTCCATTTAGACCTTTTCCGGCCTTTGTAAAGGGTTTAGAGCAATTCTGAGCTTAATATGGAATGATTTTCCTGCGGAAACATGATCGATTTTAGACTTTAATCCTCTGACATTCTGGTAGTAAAACCGCAGAAAAGTAGCGACGTCGTCATCGTTACGCAATCCATTTGGTCTAGTGGAAGCTGCCTGGGAGCCCTCTACCCCAGTCTCACTTACAGGATCAGAACGACTCGGTTGGTACAGGGTAGCAAAAAACTCGACTGGATCGAACGAAGCAGGAGCTCCTGTAATGCCTGAAGACGTGCGTTCAGGTTCATAGTAACAATCGGATTGTATTAGAAGACCATCGTTGCTGCTAATAGGTGGGATTTCAGGAAATTAACGTGAACGTGATGATACTTGCCTGATCGAGCAAGTTGGAAGAACCGTTCGCCATTTCCAGATACAGGAACAGAACGACTTTGCGGGCGGCAACATTCAGTATCAGTCAGTTAGGATAATAACTGCTACGCACGACTGTGTCGGAAGGCTTGGGGTCTTTCACCATGCTATTTATCGTGCGTTCCTTTATTGAAGTTGCCATTAATGAAATGGGAGAAGCAATTAGACTGGACTCGTCCCTTATTGAGAAGGGGTAATAAGTGGGATCAGCGCTGGCACTGTAAGCGATGATTTCCCATCGATTCGAGCGGTTTTGGAAGGCCCCCAAAACACCCGCTCCGTATAGATATTTTCAAATTGCCGGAAGAATATTCCTTTACCTATTGAGTCAACTGTGTATTTTCAGGTATGTGATAACCGAATGAAATATAATACGAACGTTAAACGGTACTATCAATTTATTGTAAATGAAAATCTGACATCAACCGTATCACTGTTAATTCATTACTGGGTGGTGTAAAAATATTTCAACTGGTTGGCTCCATTTCCAAAACGAAAAGGGGAATAAATTGATTATGATGATGGAACATCGAATCCGTTGTTGGACAAAAACCAAGAGTGGCATGTACCGAGGGTCGCATTTGCTATCAGCATTTTCATTGTTTTTTTTTCGAGTAACTTAAACCATATTTGAACACTAAAAGTATACATTGAATAAAGTGATATGAGCTTGAATAAAGGATCAAGATGTAATTCTAAGGGACTGTTTATCGTTGTTTAGTACAACTTAAAACATACTCGTATTTCGTGGTTTATTATTTACGCTCTTTTAAAATTTGTTTCGTCGAATCAGCGAATGTTATTTGTCCCGGGAAAAAAACAGACCTCCTCTTATATTCAACCACCAATTTCACCGGTAGAACCGGTGAAGCGCTCTGATGTAATTTAGATCGGTTTAGAAACAAGCTGAAAGTCTGCCGATCTGCAGCACGCTATCGAGTCCAGCCGGCGGTGACCTTTCCAAATGAAATTGTCCCCGACAATTTCACAATGTTTGAACAATCAAACATCAAAGAGGCTGCCCGTTTTCCGGGCAACAGTTGGTTTGTTGCTGTGTGTGTGCGCCCGGATCCTAACCCGTCGTTTGATGCTTCCAGCTGTTGCTCGTGGGGATCGAAAAAGAGAACGATAAAAGGGCCGACCGAAATTGATGTCCGGCTGGGATAGGCAAGTTTGCTGTTGCTACAAGCACATATATCGATGGATCTATGTGTGGCCTTATACCTAGAAGGAACTTTGAAACGGTTCACATGCTCTCCACGATTTAGTATATAAATTAGACACTTCTGTAGTCGATTCTAGTGTTCAATCATTTGATTTTAGTCAGTCAATTAGACTAAGTTGGGAAGTTAGGAAATTTTTATCAAATAATTTTTGACACAAGCGACTTCCATCCGATAGAAAATGGCATAGAATGTTCGGCAAGACTAATTGTTTCGTCATAGCTCTTCAGTAATCGAAGTTCGCTGAAATGTACCGACAACTCAAATAACCATGCCTCAACGCACTGACCAACCTGATTGCCTCGGGCAGAGCTATCCTTCGCCGTGCAGACAGATGCCAGAATCAATAATCTTCAGCGAGGTTCATGTTTTATTCAGTAGTTGAATAATCTTACCAAATATCCAGAATCGTTTTCACCATTTCCTGTCGTTTGCCAAAAAATGCTGCTTCCATCATCCCACAGAGCAGCTTGCCTCTGTAAGGGATGCACCGCGTGCCCATTCCTTCGTACATAATAAAAGTTGCCGTAATAGTTGGAAGGCTGAGCAAACAGGATGCATTTTATTTCCCACTAAAATACCTCTACATATATCGAAGAAATTTGTCTAGATCCCTAGTCTGTAGCAATGTATTCAGAGCTGAAGAGATCTCGATAGTAGTGCCAGGTCGTATGAATCAATCCAGGAGCACCGTCTTCATGGCGGGCGACGGACTCAAATTCCGTATTCGATGGTACACAATTGCAAGCCAAATCGGCGACGTCTATGGAATATCTACGGTCTACGGCTATCAGAGAGCCAGTGATTGCTCTTAAATATAAATGAAGTTGAGGTTAATTGAAGCTACCTGCCACTGCTTTTTATTCGATAAAAAAATATATATTGGCGAGATATTGCTCTGCGCTGCTGGTTGGTCCCCCACAAAACTATTGCAGAGCAGGTCGGAATAAATCGCCAGCACACTTTCCTGGCATGGAACTGTCGGAATAAAAACTGCATCGCGACAAAACCTTCCGCCTTGCGCCTTCCGGATCGGAGAGCAGAAGAATCTCCACCGTTACATAGAAATTATCATGAAAATATCGTTAAGAGATTCAAACCAGATAATAAAGCAAGATTTATTATGCAATGATAGTTTTTCTTTCTCACCTTTGAATAAAAAACATACTTCCGCCGGAGAAATAATACCTTGTTTGTTTCCCACTTCGGTGACTCTTATCTGCTCCTGGCCTTCTCTGCTTTCCCTCTCAAGGCCATGCTATCTTTCTCGTTTTCCGGCACTATTCGGACCGGCTCGGAAGAAGAATGCTGCGGAAAACTTTTGGACCGTAATGTGAAAAATGCAAATAGGCTACTTTTACGCGCGAAAATAGTCCTTAGCTGCAAAACTTCTTATCTGAACCAGTTTTTCACGTCTTTCCTGTTTAGCAAAGATTTTAGTAGATTTATAGGAATTTTGATATTGCTTGTATTATTGCTGGTGTCTGAAAGAACTATTTGTATTGTGGAGTTTTCACATTAAACGTAATAATTGAAAAATAGAGAAAATAGAAGAATTAGAGTGAATAAATGGGAAGAGTAAAGGAAAAACAACCGAAAAGATAACACTTACAAAACAACAATCACATAATAGACATACAAAGGAACTATCAACTAAACGTAAACAAACCGAGTGAGAATTCGTTTTCCTGAGGACCGCGCTGATGACAGGATGAATGTCAAATGAAAATATAAGCAATCGGGCGGAAAGCTCGGCTTATGTACTTGGCGAGGGCATTAACCGTTGGCGCAGGGCAATGCCCTGGCGGTAATTGCTTATATAGGAAGCAACATTCAAATTTTGGGATCTTTTCGAAAAGAAGACCTCTAACTGAACGGTCAAGTTATAATGAGTAAAAAGTTAAATTCAATCGTTGAAAACGTTGACCTGGTAGATAAAAGCAGTGAGTGTGACTTAGCGACAACAGGCAATCCCGTCCTACGCCGTTTTGTCAATAAAAGCCCTCACCAGCCAACTAACGCCTTCGATGTTTCTCTTCCAGAATCCCGCAGTATTCGTTTAAGTTCAACCCTAACTTCAACAATTATTTGGCGGGTCGGCAAAGGCCGATTTACCAGACCTGTCCATCATCTAGCGCGGAAGGAGCCACAAGGGTCGCTGATTGGTAATTTCTACGTGGATCCAGGCTGGAAGTGACGATCACGTGTGGCAGCGATTACCGGAGGAGACGAAAGGTGGTGCAGGCTGTGTGTGAGTCTTGAAGAAGAGGGGCCTCGCAGCAGAAAGAAGAAAAGGTTAGATAGTCTTAGAAAGTAGCTGGTAGAAAGTCCCAATAGTGAGAATAACATTGTGAAAGTTAACGTCTCGAGTTTTCCATCGGCTATTCAGGCCTTTCCCGACTTTCCCGCGAAAACACCGGATAAGCGTGCCGACCCTGAGGCTTCTTTAAGGAGTCTCGGCAACGCTCGCGGCTGAGGCTGAACCTATAACCAAATATTTTATATTAACAATATACACTGAAGTCGCTTTTTACGCGGTTTTCGGAATTTACGCGTTTTTTTACGCGGTTTTCGGAATTTACGCGGTTTTTTACGTGATTTTCGGAATTTACGCGTTTTTTTACGCGGTTTTGATTTACGCGGGACGTATCCTTCGCGTAAAAAGCGACTTGAGTGTAGTTCACTCTTTTACAATCTTGAAGACACGACTACTAGCGTCATAGCGGCATAAAAGGTTACCAATGTACACCGTAAATTCGACACATCTATTGGAAACAAATCAACTTTCAGTATAGAGTTTAGCCAATTCTAGAAAGAATTAACAAAAGGGTGAAAGTCGCAAATGTAAACAAAACAGGAGAGGGACCAGCTTAAGAAAATCTGCACTCATGAAATAAACCAAATCATCATGCCGTCAATTGACAGACGCCTTTGTTTACATTTTGGACTATTTTCTTTTTCATTTATATCGAATATAGCGTGTGTGTTGCACGTTTTACATGTGTAACGGCTCTTCTAATTCAGTTATGCTGCTGTTCAAACAACAAACATGCCGTTTTAACACCAGAATCTCTGCTGGGATTCTATCGTTTGTTATGTAAACAAAGGAACCAGTATGGTATGGATAGTAACACAACTAACTTTTATATCTAACGGTACAATCTCGAAGAATGACGTCATAGCGTTAGAAATAGCATATTCTGTCTACCGCACCTTTTACGTATTGGTTGCACGCTTAAAAATTTTTATTACAAAAAGCTTTTAGTCACCTTTTTGTCCGCAAGAGGGTGTTGCTTTTGCGTCTCTTCGGATATACCGTGGACCCCCGTTCGTTTGACCGTTTTTAATCTGAACACTTTTTAATTTGAACCCCGTTGGTTTGCACGATGTGCAAATTAAAACCTGATTTAATCCACCTATTGGTGAAAAGAACCTTTGTTATACGGTCTTACTTGCTATTTGAGATAGAAATCGACACGTCTTCGGAACATAATTCATCTATTAGTTAACGTTGCATTGTGCGTTGGTTTACATAAACTTTTTGGAAATTGAATAAGCTTACAAAATTTGAACAAAATAGTAGCACTTACAAATTTTGATAGTTCTTTTTCTCATGAAATTGCTGAGTAAGTTGTTACTAATGTGGGTAAGTGCAAGTAAAAGTAAGTTGTAAGAAGAAATATTATTCTTTAACATATACCTACATTGCGTAGTAAAGGTCTAGTTTATAGGTTTTTGAACTATGCATAACTATGCATCAATAAGGTTTTCTTGAAAAAATTTCATCAATTTTTATTAACCTTCGGCTACTCACGCTGTTGTATTCTGAATAACATGTGTAGGTTTTTGAATGCCATATTTACCAATCGGTATTTAACTAACGTATATTCTTCAAAAAAATGTTCAGCAAAATGTCTGAATTATTCAATGCAATAATACTTTAATTGTTAGGAAAATAGATCAGCATAAACCAAGAGCACAGAAACGAAGCAAGCAGCATGTGAGGTGTACCCAAGGTTGCCACCAGGTTTTCCCGAAAATCTGGCGAACACGAAAAAAGGTGTCTGGCAAAAATCTGGTGGTAAATTAGTCCGATGGGGAGGCGTTTTCCTGAAAAAATCTTGCTCGTTTTGCTCACCGTAGATGCAAAATTTTGTCCAAAATTAGAAGTGATGACCTTTTTGCAAGACGGAGGATCGAAAATCTGGCAGATTGCCAAATATCTGGAAGGTTTTAAGCTTTGTCTGTTGGTCTGGCGTGCAATCAAAAATCTGGCAAAATCCAGATTTATCTGGCATACTGGCAACCGTGGGTGTACCGCTATTGGCCCCAAACTGGAATTTTTCACGTTACTTCATATGGAAAAATGATGTCTGTATGTAGCAAAACTATCAGCAAATGTAAAATGTTTAAAATGTATCCGTCAGTTGGTAGTCGAGTAATTCGGTGTTAAAATCAGGGTATTTTTATAATCAAAGTTCTACAGTTCCTAAACAAGCAAACATAGAGGTATACTATTTTCAGCAAAGTTGTGTATTTTTACTATTTGTATAACTTTGTAACACATGAAAAAGTCATACAACAATTACAAAAAGAGCTAAAATAGAAAAACTGATTTTACAAATACAGAAACAATAAATAAGATTTCTCTGTCTTCGCTTCTATCTCAGGTTACAGTCTTCAGCAAAATTTCTTGTAATAATAGGCTCTAAAAGTTTGCAGAACATATCAATGTGTTATATTGAAACTGAAAAAAATTTTTTTTTCACTTATAGGGGGATTAATCCAAATTCAAATTGCACCAGATGATAGAGCATTCAATTTCAAGAAACTCTTCCAAAGGTTCGATAAACTTAAAAACAAGTGTTCCTAGTCAAAACTCTAGTGCGCACGTTTTCTTTGGTTTTGGGCTATTGTGCGCGCGAGTAACTGTATTGCAAAAGTTGGCGCGAGCGTTCGAGGATTGATATCTTTTGACCGGTAACCAATTCCGGGACCAATTCTTATGAAATTTTGCATATATATTCGTAGTGTCAAAACCGCTCGTTTGATATTAAAATAATTGAAATTAGGTAAATTATCTTGGTTAAAATTATTATAAATTATTGTTAATTTTGGTGTGGTGTATGCGATTGCTCATAACTTTCAAATTAAACGTCCAATCCAAAAACCATTCAATAGTGATCTATCCGGCTATATTACCTGCCAAATAAAACTAATAGCGCATAAATCGGTTTGGCCATCTCTGAGAAACAGGCGATCATTTGAACCTTATCAAAAATGGTTTTTTAAGGTTAACTTTTAAACTGCTTATCCGTTTTCAATAAAACTTCGTAAAAAGTTTAGTAACAGCAAGAGCTTTCGTTTGGTACTAAGATCGTTAAAATTGGTTGCGTAGTTCAGGAGAAACGCGTGTCACGTAGTTTTCACATTTTTGCTTATAACTTTTAAACGAAATGTCGGACCGCAAAGCAATTCAATAGTGATATACTAGATAATAATACCTTTCGAACAAAAGTAAAAGCGATCAAATCGGTTCAGCCATCTTCGAGAAACAGGCGATAGAAAATGAGCTGCACACACACATACACACATACACACACATACACACACACAGACATTGCTCAGTTCGTCGAGCTCTATCGATTGGTATATGTGATTCGGCCCTACGGGCCTCGGATCAATTTCGTGTTTTTCGACCAATTTCTTAACCTTTGTTATATAGTATAACAAAGGTAAAAATGGTTCAAATGTCATTCTCAATATGACATCATTTGCTTATGCAGACAATGCACATTAACACGATTTGTTTGTATTGATCTAGCGTGTTTAATCTGTTTCACAATCAGGGATGCCACATATAATTCTGTGTTTTTTGTTGGAAAAATCTGACAATCTGTACAGCGAGGAAAAGTATCTGTGCAAAAATCTGTCCAATGCAAAACAATGAGAGTGAAAGAGATAGAGAGTCATTTTGCTGACTATTTCCGTCTTTTTCACCCTCATGTAAAAGCTCAAAAATCTGTTTAATCTGTGTAATTGGCGAAAATCTGTGTTCTGTGCATACAGATTCTGTACAGGCGATTTCTTTCAAATATCTGTTAAACACAGAATAATCTGTGCATGTGGCAACCCTGTTCACAATGCGTTTTCCCTACACTCTTAAATGATTCTACCTGTAAATAGATCGGATTTAGTTAAAGCTAGGTTGAAAGTACTCAAAATGCCCTTAAAGTGTACAAACTCAAACTTTGGGTAAAAATTTCAACCAATTTTGGCTACTTGCTACCGATAATTGAATTATTCTCTATGACAAATAACGCAATTTTAAGTTCCTACTACCAATTTTTTGGTTGAAAAACTACTCAAAATCTGAGTTTGTACACTTTAAGGGCATTTTGAGTAGTTTCAACCTAACTTTAACTAAATCCGACCAATTTACAGGTAGAATCATTTAAGAGTGTACGATTATGGTAGAAATCTGATCGGAGAATGAAATATTCGCTGCTTGCAACTGCCAACTGAATCATACCACCAAAACAATAACAAAGAACAGGGCAGCCAGTTCACACAAGCTCCAGCATATTTAGGGTTACCATTTGTTCAAATTAAAAGCTAACCCCGTTAGTTTGCATGAAATCGTACATCAATGTATGAAAGTTATCGTAAATGTCCCTTAACACACTCGGAAACGTATTTAATGCTTAATAAAGCGCCCTCAAATCGATTTTAAATCGTATATAACGTTAGTAACTGACACACATGCGATTTTCAGCATAACAGCAATATGGAGTTACTTACGTATAAAAATGCTAAGCTTTGGAGCTCCCCAAAGTTTAGGTCAATTTAGTCGCAATCGATTCTGCCAATTTCAAAAGTAGATTTTTGTTCGAAATAGAAAATTTTATAAACAGAACCCCGCTTTTGGGCCCAAAAACTGCTTCCGAAATTGGGCTCTCCGACGAAAAGTTAATGACTACTAATTTCCTGTTAAATACAATTTTTCTAATTTGCTTTCCTATAATTTATAGCAAGCAGGCACTTTCAAAGCCAGCATACGAATGCATCCATAAAAGCAAAGTTATAGGTATAGGTACTGTTGGGAAATTCGATTTCAAATGACAAGCCCCCACGTGTAAAGCAAGCTTTGCTGTCATTGCTATTGTTTCTATTACTGCGGTCTGCTAGTACCTACAACCTGTAAACATAAACATGGTCTGTTCGGGTGGTGGCGGTGGAAGAGGCCAGACTATTGTGTTTATCGAATTGTATTTTATCGAATTGTATTTTTGGAGTAACAAGAGCGGAGTACGAGATGCAAAATTGTATATTTTTGTGGTTGGCATAATGCATGACGACCTCGAGCGGAAATAGTTTTCCTCCTATCCTGCCTGCTCCGAGGGGAGCTCTGTTAGATTACGTATATGTTGCTGCTTTCTGCAGTATATATATCGTAAATTCACATGCACATCGTATGGATCTAATTCAATTTTGGAGAATATGCTTCAGCTTGTTTTTGTTACTAAAAGGATGTAGGGATCATTACGGAAGAATTGATACTTGTGTGATATGTATCAGTGTTGCTCGTGGGTGCTTGTTTGAATTCTACCTTCACTCTGCAAGATCTCAATTGAACATAAAAAGCACACAAATCTATAGTTATGTAAACGGTGGTTTCGCTGGTCACTACCATGAATCGATTTTTTAAAGTTATAATTGATTTGTTACTTTACAGGATTATTTATTTTGCTTACTAGGTGCAAAAAGTAGAATAATGTAGTGAAATAGCTAAACATTGTTTATTTTGTTTATTTTTCATTTATTCATTTAATCCATCTGACCGCAGTCTGCACGAGTTTGTGATAGGATGGGGGAAAGCCCAGTTGAGGTGAAGTTTGCTTCAAGTGGGCGTAAAAATTCCATCATCTTTTTGATGTAAAATTCAAAACATTCGTTAAAAATACATTTCACGCTCATGATACTAATTCAATTAACAAATTGTCAATCTTATAATCTATTTCTTTCTATTAATCTATTAAATAATCAGTCTTTTTATACGGTTCTTAAAAACATCACATGAAATACTGAAGTCAAAGCGTACATAGAATCTATTAAAACATTACACATGGCCCGAATGGGTTCATTTTGACCGTGTTCGGTGCGTTGGAAGTCAAGCCTTATAAAGTTCCAAGATCGTAAGCTCCTTGCGGGGGCATTAATGTTAAATTGCGCAAGAAGATTAAGAGCATCAATTTTCCCAGTTAAAATTTTCCAATGAAAACGGCTCTGGCCATGTCTCGTCTTTGGACAAGCGTTTCTATATAAGCAAACGACAACGCTCCACGTAAGGAGGAAGTTCTATTGGGTTACGCCTGGGTATAAATGTTAGAGCAGCTAAGTCGGCAGAGGCGAACTTGAGCGCGTGTTCTCCAAGTGAGGGGCGGTTCAAACAGCGTCTGTCTCGGAGCAAGTGACTGAATACGAAACGCTATATCTCGCAAGCTATGCATTGCAGACCCTTCAGCGGGATGTAGGTATCGCGACCTCGGTAAGGTAGCATACCGAAACTGTCATTTAGCACGACAGAAGAAAATGGAAATACAGAACAGATCAATCGGCCCGTAGGACACAGGAAAGAACAACTATTGGAAACTCATTACATGAAACGTCTGAACTCTTCATGGGTCGGCTCGAAAACTACATCGTCTTGCAGTGAGGTCGCCGATATTCAGGAAGCTCGTAGGCCAAATTTCGAAGAAAGGGAGATCCGTGCAGTTGGCCCTACTACAAGCACTTCTTCCACGTACCGCATTGTGCAATGTCTTATTTCACTAGCACTAAGAATCGCCCAAGGCTTACTCCTTCGGATGGCTGTGAACAACTGGCGGCTGCTCAGCAATCAGTAGAGATGGTCGGGTATGAAAATTTGAATGCCCGGACCCGACCCGTACCCGATCAAGAAAAAAATTGAAAACCCGTACCCGACCCGAACCCGCAAATTTATTATTTTTGATACCCGAACCCGACCGCAACCCGTCGGGTACGGGACGGGCCCGGGTACCCGACCATCTTTAGTGTTAAATGTGGTCAATAGAGATACCCGACCCGACCCATACCCGGTTTCAAAAACAAAATTAAGAACCCGTACCCGACCCGAATCCGCAAATTATTTTTTTTCGATACCCGAACCCGACCCGAACCCGGCGGGTACGGGTACGGGTGCGGGTTTCGGGCAAATTTTCCGCTACCCGACCATCTCTAGCAATCAGCACTTTCGATGTGGCCAGAATGTTGACGATACCGATGATTACCGACACGCACAGAACCATTCATCGTATTAGTCGCAACGGTAGCGCAGGGCATCACTGGTAAGAGAGTGTTTTCTGTAATGCACGCTCCGATACTGGAATAATGCAATGTGATATTCTGTTCCTGCTTGTCTACAGTTCTACAGCTTGTTCTACAGTGGCAGTAGAAAGGTAGAACGTGGTGTAAGTTTCGTAGTGTTGGGAAAGCAAAAGCAACAAATTATCCGGCGGAGGCCCGTATATGACTGTATATATATGTTGAAAATTAAGGGCAAATTCTTCAATTAATCAACGTCTATGCACCGATAAATGATAAATCCGTTGATCCCAAGGACGAGTTCGACGACAGGCTGGAGAGGCTCAAAACACGAGGTCTTAAAATATTGGAACTTTTGTACTTAATTGGTTGAAAATGATTAAAAAATGAGAATTATATTTTTAATACCTCGAAAAAGTGGACCCCTCGTTTGCTAAGGGGCCTAACAGTTTCACAAAAAGTTGAATTTTCTGTAAACCTTGAGATCTGTATCATGTGATCTATACCTATAAAGAAGGATTTCTGTCTGTCTGTCTGTCTGTCCGTATGTTCCTTATAGAATCGAAAACTACTGAACCAATCGGCATGAAAATATGCATGTAGAGGTTTTTTGGGCCAGGAAAGGTTTTAGTGATGGTTAGCAACCCCTCCCCCACTAAGAGGGGGGGCTCCCATACAAATGAAACACAAATTTCTGCATAACTCGACAACTAATCAAGCAAATAGAACAAAATTTGGCATGTGGGTGTTTTCGGTGACAAGAATTTATTCTATGGTAAATTGAGACCCCTCCCCTCTTTATAAGGGGAATTATAACTCCTCTTTAAAAGGGGGGGGGGGGCTTCCATACAAATTTCCTCATAACTCGAGAACTAATCAAGCAAATGGAACCAAATTTGGCATGTGAAGGTTTTCGAGGGCAAGAATATTTTCTATAGTAAATTAGGACCCCTCCCCACTTTAAGAGGGGGGGCTCCTGTACCAAAGAAACACAATTTTCCTCATAACTCGAGAAGTAATTAAGCAAATGGAACCAAATTTGGCATGTGGGTGTTTTTGGAGACAAAAATTTTTTCTATGATGAATTGGGACCCCTCCCCGTTTTAGGAGGGGGGGATCCTATACACATGAAATACAAATTTCCTCATAACTGAAGAACTAATCAAGCAAATGGAACAAAATTTGGCATGTGAAAGTTTTCGAGGGCAAGAATATTTTCGATGGTAAATAAGGACCCCTCCCCACTTTAAGAGGGGGGGCTCTCATACAAACGAAATACAAATTTCCTCATAACTCGAGAACTAATCAAGCAAATGGAACAAAATTTGGCACTGGAGACAAAATTTTTTTCTATGATGAATTGGGACCCCTCCCTACTTTAAGAAGGGGGGCTCCTATACAACTGAAATGCAAATTTCCTCATAACTCGAGAATTAATCAAGCAAATGGAATCAAATTTGGCATGTGAAAGTTTTCGAGGGCATGAATATTTTCTATGGTGAATTAGAATCCCTCCCCACTTTAAGAGGGGGGGCTCCTATACAAACGAAATACAAATTTCCTCATAACTCGAGAATTAATCAAGCAAATGGCACCAAATTTGACATGTGGGTGTTTTTGGAGACAACATTTTTTTCTATGATGAACTGGGACCCCTCCTCACTTTAGGAGGGGAGGCTCCTATACAAATGAAATACAAATTTCCTCATAATTCGAGAACTAATCAAGCAAATGGAACCATATTTGGCATGTGGGTGTTTTTTGAGGCAACCATTTTTTCTATGATGAATTAGGACCCCTTACATTTTTAAGAAGGGGGGCTCTCATACAAACGAAATACAAATTTCCTCATAACTCTAGAACTAATCAAGCAAATGGAACCAAATTTATCATGTGGGTGTTTTTGTAGGCAAGAATATTTTCTATGGTATATTTTCTATGGATTTCCCCACTTTAAGAGGGGGAGGCTCCTATACAACTGAAAAACAAATTTCCTCATAACTCGAGAACTAATCAAGCAAATGGAACCAAATTTGACATGTAAGTGGTTTTGGACGCAAGATTTTTTTCTATGGTGAATTGAGACCCCTCTCTTCTTTAGAAAGCGAATTATGGCCCATCTCCTCTTTAAGAGGGTGGGCTTCCAATGAAATACAAATTTCCTCTTATCTCGAGAACTAATCAATCAAATGGAACCAAATTTGGCATGTGGGAAAAATTTGGCAGAAATTTTTCTATGGTGAATTACGACCCCTTCCCCTTTTAAGAGGGGAGCTCCCATACAAATGAAATTCAAATTTCGTTATAACTTGAGAACTAATCAAGCAAATGGAACCAAATTTGGCATGTGGGAGATTTTGGAGTCTTGAATTTATTTTACGATAGTTAGAGACCTCTCACCTCTGTGGTAGGGGGATATGGACTCTCACACAAATAAAACAGAATTTTTTGCGAAACTCAAAAACTAATCGAACTCGAGAAATTCGAGACTCTTCCATAAAACATTAGTCAATACAAGACCACAAAAACTATCTATAGTAACACTAGATCATTTAGGACGAGACGGTCGCGAGTGTTGCCGGTGACCCGCCGTCGGAAGCGCCGCCCACTGGGGGCTTGCAAAACTCGAGATTGTGACAAAGATCATCCGAGATTCATGATTTATGTACAACACAGGTTAATTTGTGGCAATACGAAGTTTGTCGGGTCAGCTAGTATTTCATAAATTAACAAATTACTGGGTTCTGTAAAGAAGAAGAATAGGGCATTCAAATGGAATAAAAAATTTTGGCGGGCATTTTGGATTTGGCCGCCATACTGAATTTTATAAATAAACCATCGTTTTTACCATGAGCCCTCCAACCGATTTTCATTTTAAGACCTCCATTGGAAAGCTGAGAAAAAATGCTACTAAAAACATTCATAAAATTAGGTGTGCAATAGCATTAACTAAATAAAACAACTAGTTATCTGTAACAAGGTTCACAATTCGTTTCGTTTAGTTAATGCCACTACACATCTAATTTGATGACTGTTTCTTGTAGCATTTTTTCTCAGCTTTCTGATGGTGGTCCTAAAGCGAAAATCAGTTGGGGGGCTCAAGGCGAAAACGGCGATTTATTTATAAAATCCAACATGGCGGCCAAATCCAAGAAGTTCATCTCAATCACGACAGAAAGTCAATTATATCTCGCAAACCATATGATGCAGATACTTAGTATCTTCGTCAAAGTTTCAAAGAATTCACAGTTCTACAACTTTTCCGAACTCACAAACATGCTATCTAGTTCCTATAAAAAGTTAATTTTTTCAAATTTGTTATCCCCTTAATATCTAGTTGTATCAAACTGTCAACAGATGCAAAATACTTTTTTAAGAAACTTTTCAGAAGACACCTGAGCTCGAAAATGTCAGGGAAACCGAGAAAAGGCTTTAGACCGCCTTTTCCAGAATGGTCCCACTGTGCTGTAGGGATGGGAACTATCATTAAAAATCGTTACTGATATCTATCAGTAGTTTCAGTACGTTACTGATAACTATCAGTAAATATCAGTAATTTTATCTGTCACGGCATTGTAGCAAAAAAATAGGAAATTGTAATACCGGCATTATTTTTTGTAACTTTACATTGTAATTTATCAGGTGGACTTCCTGGGGTCTCGCGCAACTACCGACCAGATTTTTACCATCCGACAGCTCTTTCAGATGTTGAGGGTACATCGTGTCCTTGCATCACATCTTTATTGATTTCAAAGCAACATACGATACAGTCCATCGAGACCAGCTATGGCACATATTGCACGAAACCGGTTTTCCGGATAAACTGTCGCGGCTAATCAGAGCTACATTAGAACGAGTAATGTGTTTCGCACGTCTCGGGGACACACACGCGAGTCCCTTCGAGACGCGGCGCGGGTTGGGACAAGGTGACAGCTTTTCCAGTATACTGTGCAACATCACTCTTGAGGCGGTATTCCGACCAGCGGGTATCGAAACGAGAGGCATGATTTGCATCAAGGGTAGAAGTATATGAATCACGACATACTTTTACTGCTTGAGAATCCCAGAGACTCTCATCTACATCTGACGAAAGTCGGTAGGCTACAGTGAGCCGGGCACGTCGTAAGGATGCCGGACGGCAGAGCAACGACAACAGTTCTTTTCAGCAACCCTACCGGCATCGGAAACACGAAGACTCAACATGCAAGATGGCTTGACCAAGTCGAAAGTGATTTATGACTTTTGAGACGACTGTTAAATTTGTGACGAATGACCCTAGATCGAGTTGAATAGAGACGACTGCTTGAAACAGCACGGGCCACCCCGGCTCGAAGCTGCTGACTACAACGATGACATATTGTGTCACTCTCGTCTATCGTATGCAACTACCGACCATTAACTTTAATCCAAATGATTTTTCTAACGAGACGACGTAACAGTATCAGTAAGCATCAATAACTGCGAAACCTTACTGATGCTTAGTGATATTATTGCTTACTGATAACTATCAGTAATTAATGATAGTTTTCCCATCCCTACTGTGCTGCGGTGGGCTGGGCACGTGACCAGAATGCCCGATAACAGACTAGCCAGAACTATTTTCAGCAGTGCACCAGGAACAGACTGTAGATTAGATTAAATGATGTAAATTTACTTTTACATTTGGCAAACAGTTATCAGTTGCTTATTGTCCTACCACATAGCGGTTTATAGACAACAGGAAAAAAACTAAAAGCGTGATGCTTGAACCTGCGTATGTGCTTCAATGATGATTTGTTATAAACCATTTGCTCTTGATTTTGTTTTGTTTGCATTTTAATACAAACGTGTAAAGTTAATTAATTATCTAGCACTCCTTTTTTCGTGCAATTAGAATAATTAAGTTATTCCACACTCAATTAGTATCAGCCGCCCTTGGCACGTGATTTTCCATGGTGTATAACATTTGCGTGCTTAAAGCCATTGGTACTCGATTTTCGATGCTGGTTAACTATGTAGAAAAAAAAACTCAATATGCATTATGCCATCCTACGCTGACGGCAGAGTGAATTGCGGGAAAATGAAATCTACTTTCACACTTTGGTTTCGAAGGAAAGCCGCGCGACATCCAACGTGCTGTGCTGTGCCGTGCCGTGCCGTGCCATCCGTTGTAAGTATACCACATTTGAAAGCCTCCGACCGTACAAAATACCCATTCGGTCGTGACACTGCGGCGACGTACGACTGGGCTTGGCTTGGCCGGGAGGCGCCTTCTCACGCCTTTATGTCGCTGGTTGTTGATGCGGTAAGAAACGGCAAGTCAGCTTTATTGGATTGAAAAATATTTTTCTTATGAAGCTGCTTTCGTGCTTCACTTACTGACAACCGGAACAGATGGAAGTGTTACTGTTCGAGTTTCCGTGCTAACTCGCGCGGTTCCAGCATCGCGCATCGGGGCCCCTTGTTTGCATCTTTTAAGACGGAAGTGCGTCGGGAAATTCAATAAAACTCACACATGATTTGATGGGTTTTTCTGTTACTATCCAATCGCGCTGTCGGAGATTTTTTTCGTTTTTCGTTTTTTTTTCTGTGCGCAGGAATATTTTCTTGGCTCCGGAAATGTGGGAAATACGCGCCAGAGAGAATCAATTTCGGCATGTTATGTGTTCGCCTTCGAGTTTCAGCGAGATTGGAGAGGAGCTTTTCAGCGAAGCATGATTATTATTGCTGTTGACAATAAAAATTTGAAGGCATTGTGTACAGATAGCGAAGCCTGTTGACTATTTTTCTCGGGAATTTATTTGTTATTGAGACTAAAATTTTGTTCGGTAAATATGTTTTGCACGTACGTGGCAAAATCTCGGCTTTGGCATTGAGTGCCACTCAATTATTCATATTGTTTCCACAGCGAATTATGAAGCGGAAAGCGGGCATGGATTTTTTCAAATAAGATATTCTTCAGAAAACGTTATGCTTTCTGTAAAAATAGAAAGGATATAGGTAAACAATATATTGATAGCATTATTCCAACAGACGTGGCTGTAACAGGAAATAATGACGCACTGGAGACTACTATTGTGCAGAAGAAAGGTGGTAGCGAATGTAAAACTGTTTCTGAATGGCGTCACGCAAGATTTCTTTGGTGACAGCCACCGAAGAAGCAATAAAGCTGAAATTCTTTCCGTGTAAATTGGGGAAAAGCGTGTCACATATTCTGAAGCTATTTGCCTCATTCAAATTAGTCACCCATGAGCAATAAACAAAACGAGATGGATGGATGGTACGTGATCTTCGCGCAGTCTGCCTCCGGTTATGATTATAATGGCTTATTGTTCTGCTCCAGGATTTAAAACAGATTAGCTAAACTCAACTTAAGTATTTTTTTACGGTAAAATTAGTTCCTGCGAGTAGCTGAAAATTGCTTGAAACCCCGTTGCACTTCAATTAAAAATACCAAAGTTGTTTTTTTCCTGGCCAAGTTGTTACTGCTACCGCAGAGTAGCGGCTGGTAATTTTAAATTTCAATTATGAAAATTGTTGCCATTAGTTAATTAAGTCCACACAGCGAGAGCGGCGCCTTTCGACATGTTTTCTGCCATTATTCTGGGGCGAAAAGACAGACGAAATGAAAGGTAAACCGGAACAAAGAACCCAAAACTGGGTATAGCAACTGCTCCGAGGGAAAAAATGGGAAGGAGTTTGTAAACTGTAAACTGTTTCGGACCGTTTGCAGAGGAAGTTTTTCACCGGCGAGAAAACTAGCAAAGTTTTTGACGGAAAAAGTGGTGACATACTTGGCAATAGTTTCGGTACCTTTCTCTCATGAAAATGCAATCAAAGCTTTTTGTGTATGCAGTTTCATGTTCCAGTTGTTTTAATGGTGATATTGTCAAGCAAGTGGTGAAAATTTGAGAAACCGGTTCTTCACAGAGGCGACAAGACACTCGTCCTAAGTGTTAAAAACTGAACCAAATTGACAGAACCCCTGTAGTGCCCATGGATGCATAGTTGACGTAACGACCAACACCACCATTGTTGAGAAAACGCATTTTTATCGGGAAAAATGTTTAAGGCCATATAGGGTACGTTGCTGCTTCGTCGTAATTGCCTATTCCCGTTCTATCCAACACAAATTATTAAAAATATCAGCATTTTTATGCAAAACACACAAATGCAAATTTTTATGCATGACACACAATGCAAAACTAGTTATTCCCTAACAGTTTAGTTTGTTGTCTATCATACGCGATCAATCAAAGTGAGCTGAGATCTATTTAAATGCTTTTTATCATTAAAGAAGCCCTACTAGCCAAATTTCCTACGTTTTTTGTGCGATGAAGAAGAAAATGTCGACTAATCGTTTTAATTTCTGTCATTCATAAATGAAAATAACTCACGCAAGGCATCGTCGTTATTCTACAGCCAGGAAAACTTGCCTGACCTGCAGAAATTTAGCAGAATAATATTTGTCATGCCGTCCTACACAAATACATGCGCGTTAGCTTCGTGAACATTGTTGTGATTTTCAGTTCGGGAGATGAAAAATTTTGAAGGACGGAATTTAAAACGGTACGACGAATTTAAGAAATAAATCAGTTGCGTAATTTCAATAATATGCTTTAATAATCGCTTTTCGGTGATTTCAAAGTTCACGGATCGGAAGGTAAGTGTGTTTTAGTCAAATCAGCACAATAACTTTTGGAGTATTAAAAGAGGGCCGAATGTTAAGAATGCGTAAGACCGAAAAAGTACATTTTGGTCATTTTGGCTTTTACGTCAACTATGAATCCATGGGCAGTGTAGGGGGTGAAAATGTAAAACATCCATAACCCATTCCAGCGATATGGGACATCTTACCTACTTAGTAAATCAGCTTCTACTTCACCAAATCCCTGGCGTACAACTGCAAAACAAGGTTCCCTTCTGACAACCAATTTGCAAACTATTTGTCAAAAATTTAGTGGAACAGGGCCAAATTTGCACATTAAGAATGGTTGTTTAATGTGTCCCGTAACGCTGGAATGTGCCACACGCAAGATGGCGACGATTCTTAAGTAACAGATAACAGCAGTTAAATTATAGATAAACGGCTTTGTTTAACTACTTTCTGCTTAATTTCAGTTGTTTCAAGGTGAAACAACCTGTAAATAGGTACCACCCGGTCAACACTGAATGTAACACAATGTTGCTGTTTAGTAACACAGAAGTAACATTGTAATGTTACAAAGTTATCAAAATTTGACGTAATCTTTAAATAAAAAAATGGTAGCATTGTTACGTTAAAATGTTACCTGTGGGTTATGTAACAAGAACATTAAGTTTGTAATGTAACAAACTTAATGTTATTGTTACATAACCTACAGGTAACATTTTAACGTAACAATGCTACCATTTTTTTCATTTAAATGTTACGTCAAATTTTGATAACCTTGTAACATTACAATGTTACTTCTGTGTTACTAAACAGCAACATTGTGTTACTTTCAGTGTTGAACACCGTGTGTTCACCACAGAGGTGCTGGACAAAATAGACTGCAAACCCCCCTTATTAAGCTAGCGACATGGGTTGGGTTATTTTTAGACACAAACTGTGCCTCTTCCTTCGTCTACTGTAGAACCACCGACCGAGAAGTTTAATCTATCTTGCGACTTAGATGGCACTGCGTGTGACGTTTGATACTTACCAAATGAAACTGGTACTGGTATATCGATACTTGTCAAACTGTACCAAAATCTGCAAAAATAACGGAATATTTAAAGTTTCCACCACTATAGGTACTACCACAACTACTCGAGCATCTACCCTATATGAATTAAAAGGAATCGAATAATATTGTACCTGGCAGAAATTTTACGAGTCCTACGCAAATACGTTTTTTTAATAATAATTATCCTGTACCTACTAAATACACTGAAACTATGCTTGTCAAGCAAGGAGGGGTGCAGTGGGGAGGCAATAACGACCAACTGATGGTTTAAATTGCTAAATTGCAAATATCTGTGGTAAACGCAGAAAATAACCACGCTAATAATTTTCGTGTGGGACTCCAAATAGGTGGAAACTCCGCAATAAATGATTTGGAATCTAATTGTACTTTTTATTTGTCGATTATTTAAGGAACAAATATTGGTGACGGAGGCCTGAATATATGTGAAGTCTCGAAAATACTAGGTGAATTGACTATGTAGCTGCTAGTAAATGTGCTTGCAAGCCAATCGTAAACTGCGTGAGTTTATGATCAGCTTTTAAGTGCACTTGCTAGCAGTTAGTCAATTCGCATAGTATTTTCGAGGCTGTACATACATTCTGGTAGCAAGTATTATTGAGGTGTTACAGTTAAGTATTTTTTGTGACGTTACAAAAACATTTATATTGTTACATAACAGAAATAATAGGATTGTTACATAACAATGGCAATAATGTAACGTAACGTTACATTGCTTTAGTGTAATTTAGAGAAATTTCAACCATCCTGTTACTTTCAGGTTACGTAACTACAACCTCACATCATAAACATTACCGCAATGTTACATTGTAATGTAACAATGTTATGTAAAAAAGTGGGAAATTTCAACCATCATGTTACTCTCAGGTTACGTAACTTCAACGTCACATCATAACACAGTTACGTAACAATCTGGTTAATGTTATGTAACAATGTTGACCGGGCAGAATCGAAAGTACCAAAACCCATGATTGAGACATACAGCTGTGTGCAAAATAATAGCAGTGAAATCCTGATATTTTTAAAAAAATCGTTTACATTTTTTCTACTTTATCATGTACACGAATGCTACCTATATGACGTTGTATGCTAGTAGCATACGATCTCTAACTAAATGTACTCGTCTATCGTACTGCCTTCATTGAGCATATGGATTGTTTTGTTTGTCTACCTGTTTTTCCGGTGTTGTGCTAAAATAATAGCAGTGCTCATAATTTCATTAGAATTTTCAAAAGAATTATAAAACAACCGTTGAAACAAGCCATTTAAGGTATAAATATTATCTATTTACATTTAACAAAAGTATGTTCATTTTTAGTATGTACGTATAATCAGCCAAAATGGGTCGTCTAAACGTTGCTGAAAGGAATTGTGGACTAAAATATATTCATAATTAAGTAACAAATGATTATTAAATACATAAATTCCCACATTGCAAATTTTTTATAAACTCTAATGCTAAACTCACCACTGCTATTATTTTGCACACATGTGTAGGTAATGCAAAGGGCGTCCCGCATCGAATTGTATCACGAAAAAAAAAAACGCTCTAGAAAATTACCAATTGGGTATTTTCTCTTGAAAATTTGGATAGAAGTAGCTTAGAGTGTATTGTTTACATTGTATTTTTATCGCTGTCAGTTTTTCGTAAATTAGAAAAAATGGCGTCACCCGAAAAGCAACGTCGTGAATTGATTTTGCAAATCCTTTCGTTTCGTCGTCCGTTCAGAGAACCACAGACTTCTTCTTGTTCAGCAGCATACAGCCGGGGTGGCTCGTGCTGTTTCAAGCACTCGTCTCCATTCAACTCGGTCTTGGGCCACTCGTTGGCAATTTCCTAGTCGTCTCAGAAGTTGGAAATCGCTTTCGACCTGGTCGAGCCATCGTGCACGTTGGGCCCCCCTGTTCCTGGTGCCGGTGGGGTTGTTGAAGAGGGCTATTTTCGTCGCACTCTCGTTCGGCATCCTTACGACGTGTCCGGCCCACCGTAGCTTGCTAACTTTCGCTAGCATGGGGGCGAGACCGGTGTTAGACGTCAACTTACGGAACTCGCCGGAATTTAGCTTGATTGAGAAGCTTTGAGACAACATGAAGGCCAGATTTGGTAAAATACCAATACCTAAGGTGTTGGTAAACAAGCTGGCTTTGAAGAAACAGGTGTTAAAAGTATCAAAAGAAATCGGCTCCACCATTGTCTGAAACCTTATGAGTGCTGTTAAGAGCAACGTACGAGCACTTGGCTACGGGGAGGAGATCCAGTAAAGCAATGAACCTACCCTAGCCATAATGTTGTAGGTAGTAGTGTATTCACTGAAAGTTTGTCTAAAATCTGACAGGAGCTGAATTTTCGGTGATCATTCTAATGTGTCTTACTTTTTTCGAGTACAGTCTTTTAAATCATTTCCATAAAATGATATTATAAGTGAAATTTGTGAGTTCTGTAAGAGCAGTAAAATTAATGAAATCAGAAAAATCTATCAGACTATCCTTATATAATTATTAAAAGGGTTTACTGATGAAAGATGAAACTTTTTGAACATCGAAATCTCTGAGACTGAAGTGTGAAATATGTCATTTTCACAATGTTCGTTGATTTCTACTTTGGCTCGGAACTCGCCGTTCTGGCAGCTCATTAGTTCTGATCTCGATAATTCAGGCGCATCCCATTTGTGGTGACTGGATACATAATCAACACACATCGAGTATGATTACTCTCTCGGAGCCCCGCTGGCAGATGCTGCCTGTCGACCATCGCGCTTTCTGATCGATCAAATCGTCCAGTGTAATGCGCCGGTTCCATGAAGCAAATAGGAATCATGTCCAAACAACAACGCATCCCTGCACGGCTCGGCTGCTGCGATGCTGAGTCGTGTGGGAAACTGATAGAAATGTTAAACACGGTCCAACGCCAGTCTGAATCGAATAAATGTGAAATCAATATGATGTTTATGTTTGCTTCCGTCGTCGTCCTATTTGCTCAATCCGTTCGGGGATCCATTTATTGAAACATCTCTCGTCGTTGTTTGCTTTTCTTCGATTGAAGGTTCAACAAACATTGCCCTCGATTTATCGATTATGCTAAGAACTATAAACTTTTTTTTTTGTGAATTTGGAACATAAGAAGATAGTACTTCCTGTAAACTAGCATTACTCACTTCGTTAATATGATGCTTTTGACGTAACCCTACTTGTTTGTTTACTATACTGGATGGCGCTTTATGAAACCGAACTGTAACGTTGCTGGAATGAAAGAGTCAGGTGATTGGAAACAAACAATTTTAGCATATTGCAGCTAAAATGGCTAGGTGCTGTCTTTTTCGAGTTATCTGGCAAAAAGGCAAGAAGACGTCTACCAAAAAAATTAAAAAAAGTTTTCCGAGAAGAAACTACTCAAAGTACAAACACATGAGGTCACAAAGCCGGCCACAAACATCTAAAATACATAAATGCGTGATTGTTGGTCATTTGTTTCCCCTGGTGGTAAAATTGGATACTAAAATAAGCAAAAAATCTATAGAATCTAACTCTGATGAAAAAATGATATTTAATTTATTTTTCGACAGCGACTGAGCGACAAGTTTTTTTTTCAAACAAACTGACCTTCATTCTGTCAATGGTCAATGGTCAACTGTTATAAAAACTGAATAGTTGAATAGTTGGGACTCCATATGCAACCGGTATTTTTGTAGTATGCTGCAGAAATCCTCTTTTAAAACTGTATCATTAATGGCATTTTAACGCGATTGATCCTTTCCCCAACGGAACATACCGTAAAACGCTTTTCTGTTTCCAGTTGGAAACTTATTTACTATGGTGATAATAACCATTGCATAGTACAGCGAAAATACGCACATGAGTCCACTGCTACTAAGAATGCCCGCCAACTGATCGTTTCCGCCGTTTTCAAGTGTTTAATTGCAAATTTTCTGCCATTTATGACCAGTCAGTTGGTAATATTGATGCTTCCAGATTTCCGCCGGTTGCAACTTGCAACTGCAGTACACTGTGCGGTGCTACCACCGCACCGGTGGGCAAGATTCGTCGGAAGGATGAAATTGAATTTTCAATTTAGTGCTGATTCATAAATGAATAGAAAGCGCTCGCTTCCAGCTAAACCGTTCGCCAGCAATTACTGAAATTCAGTTTGGTCGAAATCACATCGCATTCGAGGTGGAAACGTTGACCAAATTCCACCGCAACCCGAATACTGCGAAGCGGGTGTTTATTTCTGGAAATGATATTTAAATGGTGAATTATGAGACACAAAGTTATATGTATTTGGCGCAAGGCATTGGAAGGGAGAAAATCGATATGTTTGTATGTTTTTGAGTTTAAGTTTGAATATCTAACTGTGAGCTTTTGTATGTAGAGTACGCATCAACAAAGGATGCAATGTACCAATCTGTGTACGAGTTAGCTTGTGTTTATCATCAATTAATTCAACTAACATACATCAGAGGAATTAGTGAGAATTAATTTTCGTTCTGCTATACTACGTCTTAGTCCATTACTCATTTTGTTCCAGTAATTCAAGTATTAGTTGTTGATATTGCACACTAATATTGCCAAGGATTATTTCGAAATAAATGATGTTTTGCGAAAACTCATCAAATTCATTAACTATTCCAACAACATGCCTTTCGGATATATCTAATTGGATTTCAACTGGATAGATGGCTTTTTCACTTGCAAAATTTTCCGAGTGGAAATATACTGGGAAATTCCAGTGGCAATTCCAACGTAGTAATAAAATGAATTGCTTACTTTCTATCGTTTTAAACCATTTAATCAGAGACTATGAAAGCAAGCATTTCAGAAAATGAATAGTAACGTTTCAAAGAACTTGGTTGTTTTTAAATTGGTTATAAATTTAAGCTGGCGTGCGTAGGCTGGGGCATACTGGGACAAGTGCTCCATCTTCTCTATTAAATTTAACGTAAAATAAAATCATACCTCGTGGTGTGACCACTGGCGTGCCCAGACATAAACAGAAGGTTGAACACCGACCTTTCAAAAGCATCTTTTGACCTAGAAACTAGCAAGTCATCGTAAGACGGCAGAACTTTCTTATGCAATTCATTTATTTATCGCAAAAATACTGACTGTTTGGGTTAAATACTTCGAAACTTCTGATTTCCACCAAGAAGATTTTTTAAGACCACACATTTTCTGGAGAAGGCGTAAAATATGCCGCAGCTTGGGGCGGGACTTTGAGATTGTATATGAGATTAAACCTAAAATTGGATTTCAAATTGGACTTGATATTGGACTTAAAATTGTATCTTGAAATTGGAATTGAAATAGACTTGAAATAGGACTTTAAGTCGAACATAAATTGAAATTAAATTAAACTATGCACTTACAATGAGACATGAAATGGAACTTGATATCGGACTTAACGGGAAATTAGCAGTCATTAACTTTTCAGCTCTCCGCCCAATTTCGGAAGCAGTTTTTGGGCCCAAACGCGGGGTTATGTTTGAAAAAAATGTACCGTGAACGTACCATATTCTGCGCAGTTAAGAAATTTGTATGATTCTTCCGCTATTCTAAGTACCGTGAATTCGGGTGAAATTGATCACTTTTTCGAGTATTTTTTAAATATCTTTGAATAGAAACATATTTAGGAAGATTATTCAATTTTAAAATAAGTACTGTAGTGCCGGCTACACGACAGTATCATCTATATCTTATATAAATAGTTTTATTTTAGATAAAACTTAATGTAATCGTGAAATTGAAAATTTACAAATAACGGGTGAAATTGATCACGTAGAAATCAAGACGATATTGCTATTAAACCATACGCTCTGAGAGCAATAACCTGACGTGCAGTATAAAATCTGGCGTAATCGAGATATTGCCTGTATGTAGGCAACAATGTCGCGTACAGCAACTAGCACAAAAACCAAACAGTCAGCTCTACATTAGCATGGTTGATGCATCTGCTAAATAAATATGAACGATAGAAAAGATATTAAGCCAATTTTAGCATCGTAATCGTTTGTTTTTGTTTAAACATTGCTGTATATATGTGTAAATGTACGATTTTCGTATACAATCTTCACCAATCTAGTTAAACAAATAATTTAATTCTCCTCATATACGGGAGCTTCACTGTCTCTTTGAATGTGTAGTTGCATTTCGCTATGTAAGCACAAACCGATCTCTTGCACTCTCATGCAACTGCCATATGGAGCGTTTGTAAAATTTGTGCGAAGTATTGTCTGTCTTTTGCACCCTTTTATAAATCTCCATTCTGCTTCACAGAAAGAATAAACTTTCGCAGGTGGCAGCTCCATTTCGCACCCATAGCGATCTAGAAATCTATGTTGCCTCAGTTCATGATGTTATCAATCGTTTTATTTCGTAAAAGGTCAAATCAAACAATTTCTGTCGCATAATTTTATTCTTGGAAATTATCAAAGTACAGCCAGATAATTAGAGAATCGAATTAGTTCTATCAAAATTTCCTTCTGCAACGAAATTTGTGTTAACAGCAAGGAGATTTATCGGGCATGTTGAAAATTGCGATTCGATCAAAATAGTAAATTTTAAAAAATCAAGCCATTTACAAGATCAATCTTGCTGAAAGCCAAGTGACTTTGACCTGTAACTCAATCTTTATATGGATGGGTGCATATTCAGCTTTATGAATCAGTATAAACGTAGAATAAAGAGTTTTTTACTCGTTGGTCCAAGGTGATCAATTTCACCCGACTGATCAATTTCGCCCGAATCGACGGTATTCTAGATTTAAATTAACAACGTGGATAGCAGCAACGTGTAGTGCTACGGTCTATAATATCTGGTAAAAAATATGGGAATTATAAGTCGACCAACAATTGAGTATATTTTTCGTTTAGTAAACCTATCCACGGTGCCTAATTCTGCGCACTTTCTTGCCCATGTTCCTAATTCTGCGCATGTTTGCTCCTAATTCTGCGCACCCAAAAAGTGAAAATAAATACTCCTGCCATGCTGTTTATGTCTTTATACGCTGAAAGCACACCAAAAAATCCGACATTAGCCATTACCATAATTAAATCCATAATCCGGCCTTCTTGTGCTGTCCGGATGGCAAAGGAATATTGTTATCATTTTGATTGCTTCATTAACTTCATTTTAAATATTTTATTCTCGATAACGTGAAAGGCGAATTGATTCGAGTTTTCTGCATACTGAACATTACACTTTAGACTAATACCAAAAATTGTGTTTTCATATAGAAATCATTGCCCCACTCTCTGACAGCCCCTTGAGGTTGGACATTAAAAAAATAGAAGACATGGTTTCATGAACTGGCGCTCGTAGGTTCGGACCTCGAGACACAGCACAGAATTCCAATCAATGGAAGTTAAAGATTCTACTTGAAGTTTCATGCCTCCATACTTCAGCCATTTGGGTGAGGTTGCGTATTCTTTCACGATTTCTTCGTAGGATACATTACTGCGCATAATTTGGAACATTAATAAAAAATCTGTGCCTAAATCTGCGCATTATTGCATCGCATTTTTCTAAGAAAAGCAATGCATGCAATCACTCTTTTTGTCTAAAACATGACTGAAACTAATTATTCTTTCTAATTATGCTGGGTAATTTGATGCTTAAAAGAATTTCGATCATAAATTTGTTAATTTTCTAGCAGGATAATCTTAGCGTTGGTGCTAACGACGATGTTTTCTGCCATATAAAATACTTTCTGTTTCACGTTAAATTATTTCGCTCTCAAATATTATGGCCCATTTGTGAATAATGGCGTAATATTCAACAGACATTTATAAAAAAATAACGCAATGATCATAGTTATGCACAATGTTAAAAAATACTTATATAAAGAAAAATGCGCAGAATTAGGAGCTGCGCAGAGTTAGGGGCGTTCACGGTACATTCTGCTTTTTTCTTGTCAATCTGAAGACAGCGAATATATTTTCATGATCAGAATTTTTGTTTCATCTAATCTAATCTAGGGTAATTGATCTTGAATGGACCTATTTAGCGCTTTTTAACACCACCACTCGCACTCCTGCTCAATTTACTCGTCATTTATAAATAATATGTGGTGATGTTACTATTTGTTGGAAAGTACCACCTTTTTTCTACATTATCAGTACTTTAAAAATGTATAATTGATGAAACTTTTATTAAATATATCGTTTTTTGCCAAAGCCTTTTTTTGATCTTGAATGGACCCAACATGATCTTGAATTGGACCTATTTTTGATTTTGAAATGGACCTAAATCTGGATTGTCATAGTTTCTTCCATGTAAATGAACAAAATAATAACAAAGAATTTTTTTTAATAGTACAACTACACTACTGTTATTTATTAATAGGACACAAGGTTGAACAGCTTTTACCTTTCTTATACTCTGTTAGCAAGGTATGAAAGTCGGTTGAAAAATTTGAAATCAGTCACAGTCGCCGAGGGTCTTGTTTTTATGTCAGCCCAACAATTGAACAATGTTTCAGTGACTTGATATGCGTTATGCATGTATCTGTGTGTGACATTTGTATATTGGGAACTTATTATTACCTGTTGTTCAGATATGGTTGAAACGATTTCTACGTCATAAAAAAATTATGTCGCCTATTAGTTTCAAAAATTTAAACCATTCATTAAAAATATGTAATATAACTTGTATTAAACGTAGTTTATCAAGTACAGTGGGGTTCGAGTTTTTATTTAGTGACTACATATTTCGAAAGGTCAGACTTTTACTGACGTAGGACTACGTCTTACTGCAAAGTATCTAAAGGTTTGCGACAGCCCCTGTCGAACATTTTGAATATAAAACCGTTGCAATCGTGAAAAATTCGTTAATTAGTGGTAATTATACAATTTTTGTCACATTTATATGCAATTTTTTCAGTTAAAAAATGGTCTAGATTTTGCCACGGTTTCGATTTTGGCAACATAGGCGACACGCATCTGTTGTCAAATTCGAAATCATACTGTAAATGGTGCTTGAAAAAATTAAACTTGGTAATTCTACTAGGTTTAAAGGTAAGGTTAGATACTAGGTTTTAATTTTAAATGATAGTCGATGAAGAACTGTACCAGATAGAAAATAGGTGAATCTTCCTATTTTCTATCTGGTACAGTTGAATATTTTAGATCTCAGGGTCACTCAATTTCGGTGGACAAGGAGGTATTAATTTTGTCACAAGTCAGAGGGGAGAGGTGCTTAAAGAAAACTTTACATCCCCCAAGAAAAAAATCAGAGGGGTTGTGTATAAGATACGACCATGGATGACGTACTACAACGTTAGCATCGGTTGCATGATTTTGAATATTTTACTAAACTGATTTTTAATCTATTTGTCAATCGACCAAAAGACCGATTTTGTTTTCATAAGGGAACCTCTTCCCCTTGCCCCTACGGCTCCTTGAAGATAGTCGTTCAAAAAAACCATGAATTGCGGTACCATGGATTGGCGCTGGGGGCTTATCCGAATTGAAAAATTCCAAAACGACATGAAAGAACATTTAATTATCTCGTGTTTGATCCATCCTTTTTTAGAATCTGAACACATAACAAAATGGCGGACATTGATACATAAAAGTATGGTCTTTAAGCGAAAAAATTGACTTTAAACATTTCTAAAAAAACAAAAATTACAATATCAAGAAAAGGATGGGTCAAACACTAGATAATTTTGTTGGCTTTCAAACAAAACAAGAATCATAAGAATTGCTTGAGCCGTTCTTGAGATATTTATGGTACCGACTTTCAAAACCTGGTTTCGAGAAAAACGACGTTGAAGTTTTTACTCGTTGTTTAATCCCTCCAGACATGCGCGGTACAAATAGCTGTAACTTTGTCAATATTTGGAATTCATGCAAACGACTTCAAACACATATGGTCAAAATGGTAATCTTTCGAAATAATCAATAAAAAAATTTAGGTTTTAAAAAATTGAAAAGGTACTATGCCCCCTTAACAGAAGGCAGTTAGTATCCCTCTTATCTTTTGATCCATCTTATCTTTTAATCAATGATGGTTAAAATTTTTGTACAATACTGAGAATAAATTAAGTTTATATTGTTTTAAGTATAAAATGACATATGTTAGCTAACTAATTAGGAAGACTTTTTAGTTTCAAAACTAGAGGCTACACTATGAAGCAACTACGAAAAAGGATGAGTGATAGTTAGTTTTATCAATATAATTAAGTTTTTATTTAGGCTATAAATCAAGCCTACTTTCAATATCCCGTGCTTATAGATTAATTATAAACGGAGATACTATAGTGACAACAAGCAGTTTCAATGAATATACAACGACCAGTTCGTTAGTGGTAGGCAATGATAGCTACCGCCAGTGATGTCTCGGAGCGCAAAACTAGGTCCATTCTAAAATCAATACTAGGTCCATTCAAGATCAAAAAAGGGGGTTAACATTTTTAAGGAATTTGAAGATTTTACTGGTTTTACTGAACTTTTAAATACCTGAATTGAAATTACACATATTTTAGCATCATTTTAAGAGTATTGTTTTATTTCAAACCAGAAGGGTTCTGGGTAGTAACAGTTTGAAAATACTCTATGGTGACTGCCAAAACGCTGAAAAACAGCTACTTTTAAATAAGCGGCAATAAAGTGGTTTTGGCTATAATTTTAATTTAATTTTAGCATATTTACGTTCAGAAATGATTAAAGATAAACATAAAAGCTAAATACAGTACAAAGACTTGATAATTATATCCTAAAATTCTTATTTAAAAATAGGTCCATTCAAGATCAGAATTCGACTAGGTCCATTTCAAAATCATTTACCCTAATCTAATCTCACACTAACGCAGCCAATTCTTGAAGGCATCCTGGAAAATGACGATTACTTGAATCAATCATTTTTCTTGTCAACGGCCAGGCCAACTACGCAGCATGTACCGCAGAGAGAATTCCAAGGAATCAAGTGGAACCAGAAAAAATATCTAATTCCATTAAACTCCTTGAAATCAAGGGGAAGGAAGAAAGCGTGGACCTCCCGTACCAAACGCTTCCCGTATACATAGATAATGATTTATTTACAATCGTTGGGAGTATCTTTGCTAATAAAGGTTAAGTGATACTCCGGACCCTCAGGGATGAACTAATGGTATTTAGACCAGAAGCCAGGCTGCAATTGGCCAAGGATATAGCGCCTTATTTCGCTCTCTGAAAATAGATTAGTTTGCCAAAAATATTAGTTTAAATCATATAATACTTGAAAATAAAGTCGTGTGGTTTAATGGTTGCCTAAAACTACATTTGTAAGGTTAGGAACTGAAAACCGCACGACCCCGCACCTCCTAGCTTGGCTACTCAATTATACAAATTGAAGTATTTCCAGGTATGGCCATGAGGAGGCGCTAGGTAGGGGCTTGGGATGGCTAGAGCTATGTTGGGCGCTTCTTCCTAGTTGCCTTCCCCATTTCATACCCTCATGATCAGAATTTTTGTTTCAAACAAAAAACTGCTGGTTCTACAATTGATGAAGGGACGGTAGGGAAAAGAAATGAAAATTTTTTGGTGAAGGTGGGGAAGAGCGGGAAGGAAGCGGGGGGAGGGGGTATTGGTAGCTATGCTTGATAAGTAGTCATTTTGACTCCTACCTTTTGTCCAATGCTGGAGGGTGCATGAGTCGAACCAAGCTGTAATCTAAGATTATAACCGGATTCGAACCCACAACACCCGCCAGGGCATGTGGTTCGCTGGTACTTGTACCGCTGGACCTCCAGCGCCTCTATGGTTCAAAGGTACAAGTACCAGCGAACCACATGCCCTGGCGGGTGTTGTGGGTTCGAATCCGGTTATAATCTTAGATTACAGCCTGGTTCGACTCATGCACCCTCCAGCATTGGACAAAAGGTAGGAGTCAAAATGACTACTTGTCAAGCATAGCTACCAATACCCCCCCTTCCTTCCCGCTCTTCCCCACCTTCACCAAAAAATTTTCACTTCTTTCCCCTACCGTCCCTTCATCAATTGTAGAACCATCGTTTCAAAAAAAAATATTAATATATATGTATGACCGCATTTCAAGGTCAAGACTAAAAACTTGAGATTAGTCTAAAAAACTGCTCTTGGAATTGGCAGAATCGATGACTGCTAATTTCACCTTAAATTGGTCTTGAAATCGGAATTGAAATCGGAAATTGTTGACTTTCCCAAGTAACAATTCCAAGTTTTATGACGTTCTTATATGGTTTTCATGACCAATTTCACAAAACCGCTAATAAAACTATGAGCTACACCAGAACTTTCTGATGACCGCTATAAAACTGTCTTCTGACCAAGTGGCCCACACCTCAGAATGTTTTCATAACCTCTATAAGAATTAGGTTTATAAGCTCAAGTAGTCGGATTACGTTCTGCTGAAAGCGGTAATAAAACCGATTAAGCTTCCGCTGCTTGACAACCACCGCCATAATTTAATGAAGCTTATCACTTTCGCTCTGGTAAAAGCTAAATCAATTCACCAGCTTTGTCAACTTGAAAATACATCCGTGAGCAGAAAAGTTAAATTTTACTGTCAGTTAATTCTGAACGATTTGGTTTATAGTGACCATAATAAAATATGTCATAGAATAAACAATGAATTTTGAGCAGTCTTAGTTCATTTGCAGGATGTTCGCATTAAATTTTATCGTTCATATTGATATGGTAGATGGATAAAATCAACGCGCCACTGAAATTTTGCAATTTTCGAAAACTGGTTGTTTTAACAAAATAAATATATGTATTCAGTTAGTCAATCTCAATTCCTAGCAAAATCATTTTAGTTGCTTCCTGTGACAGGAAAACCAATTGATAATAACTTTGTTCCTGCAACAATAGACTAGAATATGACAATATGGACTTGCATTAAAAATGCATTTGGTGTTGAACTTTAGTATTCTTCATAACAGCATCAGAAAAATTGTGTTACCATTTTAATAGCTCTATAAAACTAACAGATGTCTTGCGGTTTGACAAGCAACCGCAATAAGATCAATTTTGATTGCAATAAGATCAATTTTGATTGCAAATTTGCTTTATTAACAGTTTTATTATCGTTTTCTGGCTAGTTATAAGTGTGTTTGGCCTCGTATTTTCTCGGTCCTCTTAGGCGCAATACCACAATAAATCCAAAGGTAATGAATAATACCGCAATAAAACCATAATAAAATTCAAGTAAAACCAAGTGGTTTTAGAATTGTTACTTGGGTTGAGACTGCATCTGTTTTTGGCAAGTAATATACTTATCTCAAAAATACCGGGTTATTGAATTGACAACTGCGAGCTTCTCGAATACACTTTGAGGAGTTACTTTGTTCAAGTAAAAATTTTTATGAGAAGGTGGAGAACGTGCAAAAGATCATCATCATCATCATCATCGTCATCATCATCATCATCATCATCATCATTGTTATCATCATCATCATCATCATCATCATCATCATCATCATCATCATCATCATCATCATCATCATCATCATCATCATCATCATCATCATCATCATCATCATCATCATCATCATCATCATCATCATCATCATCATCATCATCATCATCATCATCATCATCATCATCATCATCATCATCATCATCATCATCATCATCATCATCATCATCATCATCATCATCATCATCATCATCATCATCATCATCATCATCATCATCATCATCGTTTGGACACGAAATTAAACACAAAGTTTTTTTTATCAGAAATGGCATTTTTTGTTATATTCGCTCACAGGTTTAACAACTTTTTTGTTTCATTTTGTCTCTTTTTCAGCACGTTTTTTTTACTTTTTATTCCGTTCTTTCGTTTTCGTTTTCGTTCCGTTTCGTTTTCGTAGTTTCTGCTCTGTGTTTTTTCTCATCTCATATCCTACTTTTCCTTATTTGTAGTCCTGGTTTCCTCATGCTTTTCACTCGTTTTTGCTTATTTTCTTTCCCGTTTTCTGTCTTTTTATCTCCCATTTTTCTTCTTTTTCGGTCCCATTTTCCCATTTTTTGTATCCCCCTCCTTTTCTAACTCCTCTTTTGATTTCTCTTTTTCGTTTTCGTTGTTAGCTCTATCGGCTTTCATTTCTCTTTTGCTTTTTTAGTTTTCGGTTCCGTATTCGCTTTCTTGTCTCGTTTCCCCATTTTTTTTCTCTCTCTTTTTTCCTGTTTTTACCCGCGGTTGTTGCTTTCTTCGTTCTGTTTCGCTTCTTTTCCTGACCCGTTTTCGTCCATTTCCTGAGCCCTAATTTTCCTGATTTCCATTTTTTGTCAGTTTTCTATCGTTTTCCTTGTTTTCAGGCCTGTTTTTCGCCTTTTCCTGTGATTTTCTGTTACGTTTCGGCTTATTTCTTTTTTTTCGGTTCGGTTCAGGCAAACAAAATGAGGTTCATCATTTACACTGCTACCAAAACATTCCATCAAGAATACTGGCGACTCCCAAAAGTCGCCAAAAGTCGAGAAACAGTAACAGCGATTCTATCTGCCGAGTTAATGCTGAACTAACACATTCTAGTGTGTGTAAATCAAAATATGGATCGACACAAACACGTGTGCAATGCATTGCCACGTTCGCACACATCTTTTCCCACCAATACATGTACACACAGTTTCAACTTTTGTCGGGAGGGGTGCGTTGTTGCTTCTGTTGCTTGTCATTTGTATGGACGCAAAGAAGAGACTGGTGTCTTCTTGATGGAATGTTTTTGCTACTACAAATGTGCGAGGCAGATGCGCCCGGAACGCACAGTGGGGCCATTCTGAAAAAAGACGGTCAAAAGTATTTTCTCGTCTTTTTTGACACTTTTGAGCTTAGGTGTCTTCGGAAAAGTTACTTAAAATACTCTTTTGCATTTTTTCACCTCTTACAATTCGATATTATCGATCACACTTGAAAAAAATAACTTTTTGTAGGAACTAGATAGCAAGTTTATGTGTTCAGCAAAACTAAAGCAAAAAGTAAATACATAACTCAAATAACCAAAACAATTAGTGAAAAATCTAATTTGTCCGAGCACATCCGGTTGTGATTTTTGGCATACTTCTGCTATATTCCATAAATGTTCAAGCGATGTTAACTATAGCTGTCAGTAAGTGGCTATTAATGAAAAAAGTTATTTGTAAAAATGATAAAACTTTTGCTTGAAATCCGTTTATAAAGCAAATAAAGCAACATACGATATTTATATCTTCTAGAAAGTTATGTATTTCGATGATATCAAAAAGTTTGTAGAACATGTCAAACCAGTTAGATATGGTTTTTGTGTGCAAAAAGTTAAGAAACTGATTTTAAGGGGTCACGGCCGAACCTCAATTACAGGGGTTAGACAAAATGATCGGGACAGGCAAAATTTTGATGAAATTCAAACGGCTATAACTTTTACAAAATTTAACATTTTTAGATGAAACGAATTGCATTTGACGGGGAAATTTTCCTAGTTTATCTAAAATATTTCAAAATTTGCAATAGTCAGCGGACACCGGATATATTTCAGGTTGTCTGGGGGTATATCAAAAACTGATTTTTTTAATCGCCTGTATCTTTTCCTGTCGTGGAAATTTATGAATTTTCATATTTTATCCCAAAACTAGATTTCATTTCCAGTCGATTCGTCGAAAAATAACGGAAATTCAACGAGAAATAACCGAGATGGGGCCATTTTAGTGAAATCAGTTCTGGAAATGTTGCCAGTAATGTCTTACCTTTATGACCATTTTAAAACATGACCAAAACCATTCCAATATGGATGTCAAACTTCAAAAATTTACGAGGGTTGAAAATCCTGAAGTTTGACACCCATATTGACATGATTTCGAATATTCCCTGAAACGACCACTTCCGCCGGGGTTCCTAGAACCTGCTACAGGGTTGCCATGGCACGCTGCTGACACTGGAAATGCTTCCAGTGTCAATGGCTCATAAAACTTTAACGTTTGATGCTCATATTGACATGGTTTGCGTCATGTCCTAAACTGGCCAGAGCAATAGATGTTACTAGTAGTGATTTTACAAAAATGGCCGTAACATGGCTGTTTTTCGTCGGATTTCCGTTCTTTTTCGACCAATCGACTGAAAATGAAATCTAGTTTTGGAATAAAATATCAATATGAATAAATTTCCATGACAGAAAAAGATATAAGTGATGAAAAAAATCAGTTTTTGACATACCCTCAGATAACCCGGAATATCTCCGTTGTCCGCTGACTATTGTGAATCTTGAAATATTTTAGAAAAACTGTGAAGATTTCCCCGTCGAATGCAATTGGTTTCATCTAAAAATGTTCAATTCTATGGAAGTTATGGCCGTTTGAATTTCATCAAAATTTTGTCTGTCCCGAACATTTTGTCTAACCCCTGTATATCTCGCAAACTACACGACGTAGATATCTAGTATCTTCGGCAAAGTTTGATTAAATTCTACAATTCTGCTAAACACATGAACTTGCTATCTAGTTCTTGCAGAAAGTTATTTTTTCAAGTGTGATCGATAATATCGAATTGTAAGATCGAAAGATACAAAAGAATATTTTAAGTAAGTTCTACGAAGACACCTAAGCTCAAAGACGTTAGGAAAGGCGAGAAAAGACTTGACCGTCTTTTTTCAGAATGGTTTTCAGAATTCTCACTATGGAACGCTTCAAGCATGAGTAAAAATTGAACATAGCTAGTTTTTAAGTGACAACCAATTGCTTCTGGCGCTAATGTATATGGACGATTTAATGTACACTAGCGCCAGGAGCTATCTTCAATGATCCGTTATATTGCCGGTATGTAGGTAACACTTGAAAAACACCGACCAATAAACCATCTGACTCCCGTTTGGTTTGCTGTTGAAGTACAACAATCCACCGATTAGGCCCTCGGGGTAGGGGCCACACTTTTTATTTTTGTCTGGAAATGTCACCCTGTGTAGGTAGTGTATAGTATTTTTGGAGTGGAAATCACACAGTAAACAAAGATTTCCTCCGTCATATGGTAAGCATGGTATTAATAATAAAAAAATAATCAGAAATCAATCTCAAAGGTGCTCCCTTTATCGCTTTCTTGTACCTTCCTATGATGATGATTTCCTATGATTGGTTGCGGAATATCTTGATAACAGGTCATTGTTTGTAAAAAGTTATTGTCCTAAAATGAAAAATCTTTTGTTTGGGTTGCTTTATAAGAAAAAAAAAAAAAAAAATAACGAAAGACTCGAAACGAAGAAAACAATTAGAATTTACGATTTTTTTCTAGTGATCAGAATAGTTTTCCTAAATTTGGCAATGCCTTGGGCATAAACGTCTATAAGACTTGACTCTTCTTTATCGACAGACTCCGCAGCCGGTTATTAAAGCACAGATCAAATCCGTGGTAGTGCAACGATCCTACTGACTCTAGCAGCACCACCCAGCCGAGATTCGAACATATGGTGACTGGTTTGTTAGACCAGCTTTTCCTGAATTTGTGAAATCGAATTAATTAGTAAATTTTTTAGCCCTTGGGTACGAATATTTTATTTATCAAATTGCAGCAAAGAAATTTTAATACAAGTTTTGGGGGAAACTGAGATTTTTGAGTTTTTAATTTTATTTATAGTTTTGTTTTTTTCTATTTTAAGTGCGTTCGACCCAGTCTTGGGTTGGTATTTCTATAAGGTATAACATAGATCAAACCTATACATTGGTACAAGAAGTTGCTCAGGTTCGAAATTTGGTTGAAGGTTCAGATGTTCATTTCTGGAGCATTTGCTTCAAAGTTAAAACTTAACTAAGACGACTTCCAGCTAGGTTCCGGTTTGTCACTCTCAAAACTGATTACGTTGCCCTGCATCCACTTTTTCGTACATTGTGGACCTCCCGGAACGACTTTTCCGAATATTATTGGCTTATAGTTTGTACAGTTTACGAAAGTTACACAACAAGCTGTTCAAAGAAAATCGGTGGTACCATAGCTGGGGCTCGAACTGCATTGCATTCACTTTGTAGGTACTCGTGGTGGGTGGCTTACCGACATTGAACGGCTCCATCCAGAAAGGATGCGATGTGAGGCAGTTTTCAGACACTCATCGGCTTATAGCCATTAGGTACAGGTACAAAATTGAGAAACAAAGCAAAAACTTTACCCTGAAAGCAATCAAACTTTCCTAGCAACGTACATCAGCCGCTCGCCAGATTCACCCGGCCGGGAGGGAATTTCAACTTCGGCCGGGCGCATTTCGCTCAACACTTTCTGGGTTATTAGTATCTATTTCCTGTTTCGAAAGAATATTTCGCTTCTTCTTTTTACGTATAGTGAATTCAGGTCGCCATCGAGTGTTGCAGGAAATGGAGACGATGCGTGATCTGACTGATAAAAAGTTCAATGAAAATTGAACTTGGTTTAAAATCGGAAATGGAACGCAGGTTTGAAATCGATTTCCTATTAGGAAGAGGAAAAGTTTTCTCGTTTCGCTGCGAGCACTCCGGAATTGCGGCAGAGTCTCGTTAATGAGAGAACTACTTCGGGATCCATTTGTGCCTTATTCCGTCTGCTAGTTCATAGTTTTTTTGATAAACAGAAACTTTGCTTCCTACTTCCCGAGAACATGTGAAGGCGTGTGTTTTAAAATTTAACTTCAGTTCACTACCTTCATGCAGGAACAAGTTGCTAGCGAATAGTGTTGAATAAATTCAATTAATATTGATGCTTTCGAAATTAGTGCGACTGGCAGGTTCAATTGAATGGAAGATTTTCCACTGTAGATATTTGATTAAAGGTAAATCCGGACGCCCCTCGTGCGTCGCCGACATGCCTCTCATGGTATGAACTGTAACCATTTGACATAACTTTGTTCCCAGTTTATGGTCTGGATCAAGGTTGGCTAAAGTGCTAGAAATGCCAAAATCAACAGAGTGTAATGTTCTGAAGTGTTACAAGGAGAACCAAGAGCGTGGAAAGGCGGCAAAGTACTTTGAAGAAAACCGGAACTAGGGACTAAGAGCTGAAGAAAGAGATATTGCGGTGCGTTGAGTCCATTTTCTAGGTATCTTTTTACATTGCAACTGGGCGTGGTGATGTGCCAGGTAAGTGTATAAGTCTGAGTTTGCTGATAAATTTGAAAAAAGGCCATCCAACGTATGGGTATGACGAGTTCTAATAAGCAAAAAGTTAGAGATTTTAACCGAACCAAAGAAATTTTATGAGATAATACTGAAACTTGAAAAAAATAATACTAATTGAAGCAAAAAATAATACTGCAATTCAGCCATTTATGCTTTTTTGCGACACTTTAGCCCCGAATTACTAGTTGCTTTCTCCGTCCAGATTAACTTCGGGCCAGGCTTTAAGATATTTTGACTGTCTCTCAGTAAAATATTTTTAATTTGGTACTGAGTCTCCCAGTTGGCTTCGAGGTATGACGCTGGCCTAATAAGCCAGTCGTCGTATGTTCGAATCTCGACTGGGAGAGGCTGTTAAAGTCAATAGGATCGTAGCAACTGGCCCTGCAATTGTCATGCACTCTAACAGCTGGCTGCGAAGTCTGTCGTATAAAAACAGAATCTAGGCTTTGCTTTTACTGGGTTGAAAGGCAAACTGAATTAAATCACAGGAATCACAGGAACAAGGAATTTTATTTGAGCACTAACACTGCACTGGTAAGTTTATAAGTGAGAAATGTTTTTTAAGGAGCACAAAAAGAAATATTTATGTCCCATTTCCTAAGAATTGGACTACCAGCGAATATTTCTTAGTAAGACACTTCCACATAAATTTAAGGTTATTCAACCAATTTTTCGACAATCTTTTCAAGATCGGATTTTTACCTCTGCTGTCCTGCAAAATCATCGGGTTATATTGGTTATATTTCACACAACATTTGGCAACTATAGTTGGCAGTTGCTCGAACGTGTCGCGCTCTCTGCAGAGCATGTTGCGTTGTCCGAACATTGCATAGTGGGCAAAATCACCGAAAAAACGGAACTTTTAGTAGCCGCTGTTTTTAAGGAGTAAAATGTGACTTTTCTTACGTGAAAAATCACGAGAAATCGATTGGTGTATGGTGATGGTCTCAATGCGCGGAAATGACGGAAAGTAGCCCATTTTGCACCATTCACCAAAAAAATGTGGTTCTAAAATTTTTCAACTAAGAAAAAAAACACCAACTTTGAACGAAATCGGAGCACTTCCACAGTTGCTCCTTTTCCCATCAATACATTCTAAGATTTTAGTAAAAATTGTAGGGTAAGACAAGGCAAAACATTCCTTTACACGACATTTTAGTAAAAATCTTGATCGTTGTTCGATCTTCTGACTTTTTCAACCTGCCCAACAGGCATGCCTTCGTTAAAATCTGTGGTAAAAGTATCGAATTGGCATTTTACCTGTAGTACAAAAACCTTCAGTAAAATGGGGCAAACAGACTTCTAGAATGTTGCATTAAAATAAAATTGTTCATATACCTTTTTCCTAACATTCTTCTTCCTTTCTTACCATACAATCTCAACAGTTTATACATGATTGTTTCAAAACTGTTAGAAAATATGGGTGAATGGGGCAAAAGGGGCTACTTTCCGTTATTTCCGCGCGTTGAGACTATCACCAATCGATTTCTCGTGATTTTTTACGTAAGAAAAGTCACTTTTAACCCCTTATAAAAAGCGGCAACAAAAAGTTCAGTTTTTTGGGTCGATTGTGACAACTGTGCATTGCAAGATCTTTTTGAGCCACTTCTGGCAACTCTTTTTTTTGTTTTGTTTGATTATAGTCACTTTAACAACTTAGGTCATTCGTGACTTCTACGGGGTTAGGATTTGAACCCGGGTCCTCGGCGTGAGAGGCGTGAATGCTAACCACTACGCCGGGATTGACCCCATACTTCTGGCAACTTTGACCAACAAGAATAGAGGTGGATACGATGATTCCCTCTCAGTGGCGAATAACCCGGAACTACGATTAAAGGTAGCGAATGTTTTACTCTGTATTCGGCATTGAGTTGTCGTGTGAAGAACTTGACGCATGGATACTCGCTCGCTTTCTCTCAGTGAAAATCAACTGGCGGTAACTAATGTAAAGTAAAATAGAGTAGAGTAGAGTAGAGTAGAGTAGAGTAGAGTAGAGTAGAGTAGAGTAGAGTAGAGTAGAGTAGAGTAGAGTAGAGTAGAGTAGAGTAGAGTAGAGTAGAGTAGAGTAGAGTAGAGTAGAGTAGAGTAGAGTAGAGTAGAGTAGAGTAGAGTAGAGTAGAGTAGAGTAGAGTAGAGTAGAGTAGAGTAGAGTAGAGTAGAGTAGAGTAGAGTAGAGTAGAGTAGAGTAGAGTAGAGTAGAGTAGAGTAGAGTAGAGTAGAGTAGAGTAGAGTAGAGTAGAGTAGAGTAGAGTAGAGTAGAGTAGAGTAGAGTAGAGTAGAGTAGAGTAGAGTAGAGTAGAGTAGAGTAGAGTAGAGTAGAGTAGAGTAGAGTAGAGTAGAGTAGAGTAGAGTAGAGTAGAGTAGAGTAGAGTAGAGTAGAGTAGAGTAGAGTAGAGTAGAGTAGAGTAGAGTAGAGTAGAGTAGAGTAGAGTAGAGTAGAGTAGAGTAGAGTAGAGTAGAGTAGAGTAGAGTAGAGTAGAGTAGAGTAGAGTAGAGTAGAGTAGAGTAGAGTAGAGTAGAGTAGAGTAGAGTAGAGTAGAGTAGAGTAGAGTAGAGTAGAGTAGAGTAGAGTAGAGTAGAGTAGAGTAGAGTAGAGTAGAGTAGAGTAGAGTAGAGTAGAGTAGAGTAGAGTAGAGTAGAGTAGAGTAGAGTAGAGTATAATTTAAGTTAAGTAAAGCAAAAGGTATGCAAAAGTAAGGCCATTACAAATATTTTAAAAAGTTTTTGTCCCTCCGGTGTTGGTGCCACTGAAGGGGGCGACGAAAAAAAAAACAAAGAGATTTTAATCGAGCAAAAAACTATGGATTTTACGCAAAAACGAAAGAAAATTTTGACCGATTTTCGCAAATTCCGCTGTCGGGGTTGACAAAAACTTTTAAAATGATTTGCAATGGCCGGAAGCAACAGTAAAACGAAAATAATGCGAGAGTAAAACAAAACTATAGCAAAAATAAAGCAAAAGTAAAGCAACAGTAAAACAAAAGTAAAGCAAAAGTAAAACAAAAGTAATGCAAAAGCAAAGCAACAGTAAAGCTAACATAAAGCAAAGGTAAAGCTAAAATTAAGCAAAAGTGAAGCAAAAATAATGCTAAAGTAAAACAATAGTAAAGCAAAGGAAAGCGAAAGTAAAGCAAAAGTTAAGCTTAAGTAAAGCAAAGGTAAAACAAAAATAAATCAAACGTAACGCAAAACTAAAGCAACAGTTAAGTGAACATAAAGCAAAAGTAAAATATAAGAAAAGAAAAAGTAAAGTAAACTAAGGAGGAGGAGAAGGAGTGGAACGAGGAAAGCATGTGAAAAAGACAAAAAGTAAGAGAACTAGTAAGAGCAAATATGAGAGAAAAAGTAACACAAAAATAAGGAGCAAAATGGTGCGAAAAAGTAAGAAAAAATTAGAAGAAATAAAATAAGTAGGAATAAAATTATTGAAATAGTAAGCGCAACTGTAAGAGAAAAGGTAAGAGAAAAAGTAAGAGAAAAATTAAGAGAAAAATTAAGAGAAAAATCAAGAGAAAAATTAAGAGAAGGATTAGGAGAAAAGTTAGACCAATATTAGGAATAAAATCAACAGAAAAACTAAAAGAAAATTAAGAGTACAATTGAAAGAAAAATCGAGATTAAGAGAAAAATTAAGGGAAAAATTGATAGAAAAATCAGAATGAAAATTAAGAGAAAAATTAAGAAAACAGTATGATTTAAATTATTAAATTTTTGGTGAGAAATTTATTAAAATTGGTACAAAAACTAACAGAAAAAATAAGAGAAAAATTAAGAGAAAAATTAAGAGAAAAATTAAGAGACAAATTAAGAGAAAAATTAAGAGAAAAATTAAGAGAAAAATTAAGAGAAAAATTAAAAGAAAAATTAAGAGAAAAATTAAGAGAAAAATTAAGAGAAAAATTAAGAGAAAAATCAAGATAAAAATTAAGATAAAAATATATTGAAAATTTAAGAGAATAATTATGAATAGAGAGTAGAGAATAGAGAGTTATGAATAGAGAGTTATGAATAGAGAGTTATGAATAGAGAGTTATGAATAGAGAGTTATGAATAGAGAGTTATGAATAGAGAGTTATGAATAGAGAGTTATGAATAGAGAGTTATGAATAGAGAGTTATGAATAGAGAGTTATGAATAGAGAGTTATGAATAGAGAGTTATGAATAGAGAGTTATGAATAGAGAGTTATGAATAGAGAGTTATGAATAGAGAGTTATGAATAGAGAGTTATGAATAGAGAGTTATGAATAGAGAGTTATGAATAGAGAGTTATGAATAGAGAGTTATGAATAGAGAGTAGAGAGTAGAGAGTAGAGAGTAGAGAGTAGAGAGTAGAGAGTAGAGAGCAGAGAGCAGAGAGTAGAGAGTAGAGAGTAGAGAGTAGAGAGTAGAGAGTAGAGAGTAGAGAGTAGAGAGTAGAGAGTAGAGAGTAGAGAGTAGAGAGTAGAGAGTAGAGAGTAGAGAGTAGAGAGTAGAGAGTAGAGAGTAGAGAGTAGAGAGTAGAGAGTAGAGAGTAGAGAGTAGAGAGTAGAGAGTAGAGAGTAGAGAGTAGAGAGTAGAGAGTAGAGAGTAGAGAGTAGAGAGTAGAGAGTAGAGAGTAGAGAGTAGAGAGTAGAGAGTAGAGAGTAGAGAGTAGAGAGTAGAGAGTAGAGAGTAGAGAGTAGAGAGTAGAGAGTAGAGAGTAGAGAGTAGAGAGTAGAGAGTAGAGAGTAGAGAGTAGAGAGTAGAGAGTAGAGAGTAGAGAGTAGAGAGTAGAGAGTAGAGAGTAGAGAGTAGAGAGTAGAGAGTAGAGAGTAGAGAGTAGAGAGTAGAGAGTAGAGAGAAGAGAGTAGAGAGTAGAGAGTAGAGAGTAGAGAGTAGAGAGTAGAGAGTAGAGAGTAGAGAGTATAGAGTAGAGAGTAGAGAGTAGAGAGTAGAGAGTAGAGAGTAGAGAGTAGAGAGTAGAGAGTAGAGAGTAGAGAGTAGAGAGTAGAGAGTAGAGAGTAGAGAGTAGAGAGTAGAGAGTAGAGAGTAGAGAGTAGAGAGTAGAGAGTAGAGAGTAGAGAGTAGAGAGTAGAGAGTAGAGAGTAGAGAGTAGAGAGTAGAGAGTAGAGAGTAGAGAGTAGAGAGTAGAGAGTAGAGAGTAGAGAGTAGAGAGTAGAGAGTAGAGAGTAGAGAGTAGAGAGTAGAGAGTAGAGAGTAGAGAGTAGAGAGTAGAGAGTAGAGAGTAGAGAGTAGAGAGTAGAGAGTAGAGAGTAGAGAGTAGAGAGTAGAGAGTAGAGAGTAGAGAGGAGAGAGTAGAGAGTAAAGAGTAAAGAGTAAAGAGTAGAGAGTAGAGAGTAAAGAGTAAAGAGTAAAGAGTAAAGAGTAAAGAGTAAAGAGTAAAGAGTAAAGAGTAAAGAGTAAAGAGTAAAGAGTAAAGAGTAAAGAGTAAAGAGTGAAGAGTAAAGAGTAAAGAGTAAAGAGTAAAGAGTAAAGAGTAAGGAGTAGAGAGCAGATAGTAGAGATAGAGCATAAAGAGTGATGATCGAAATAAAGTAGAATTAATTCAACTGGTTAAAATATGATAAAGTTATATAATGTAAAGTTTTTAAATTGTTTTTTTTCTACGTTGCAAATAAGAAAGCATTGTTATATAGTATACTATAAAACAAACCAGCTAAAAAAACGTTTAGCTTTCACCCTTGAACTGGTTATCTACTCGACACAAACCTTCTACTGGCGTATTACCGACGTAGTTTTTAATAGCCTGATTTATAGTCTTAATTAGAACTGCTTTGGCGACATGCAGGAGCAAACCTAGTCTGCTCGGATGAGGTCCGTTATCGAATGGTGGTTGCCTTCGGCCACTTTCATACTAACAGCAGCAGAGTTGGTTGGTGAAACAAACGAAAATCGTGTTACTGCAAATAAATCAGCAGCACTTTGGGTGCCGCTTACGGCGAAAAATATGCTTCGCTTTCGGCATGAAAAAGTTTAACAGCAAAAACCAAAAAGTACCACCACGGAGGAGCCAGAACAGGAAATCGTAGACAATTGTGTTCCAACAAGCACTTTCTCATACAAATTATCTCCCATAAATTGAAGTAGTGGCATCCAGCGAGGAACAAGTTCTCGTTTGCCCCGGTTCAGAATGGTTCATAGTTGTAGAATACTTGAACTACCATCCGCAGAGCTGCCATGCGAACAAACAAAAGTGCATCGCGTGGCAGCCAAAGCCCGAAAAAGAACAATTGTCTGGACGCAAGCCCCTTCGGTTCCGATGCTGATGCTGTCCTGGACTCCCGCTCGGAATCGTCATGCTTATGCCGTGTACACGAACTGAAACTAACCGTGAAGGCAGCGTGAAACCGGAAGTGGTTCGAGGAAAATAAATGTTTACAAATCCTGTTTCGCTGGTCTGCCTCTTCCTTCCTTCCGTTGGTATTTTTCTTTTACTTGCAAATGTAAAATCTGAAGAGAGAGAAAGAGTAAAGTAAATGCAGAATCCGACCAGTAGTGCACTCTAAAGGATTACAGCTCGTTTCCTAGGGTGCACATTGAAGTTTGCGGTGGCAAAGGATGCTACACTCCGATAGTTTCCAAGTAATTCTTTAGCAACATTCATGCGTGATGGACCACACTGCCAGTGCCATTGCTATTGACTATTTGTTTCTTTTGCTCCCGTTTTTGGCCACCGCACCGGGAGAAACTTTAAAGCAGCCGCTTTGTCGTTTCGTTCCTTCCGTTCCTTGGGAGCTAGTCGCACAACGGAAGTGGCACTTGGAAAAGTTTGCACTCCATCCCTTCGAAGGGCACCGAACCGAACCGAACCGAACCGATGTGCTGTGATGTTCGGTTGGGCTGCGATGGACGGTGGCCGTCCGGTGTGGGATGGTCCGGTAATAATTGCTTTCCTGGGACATGCCGGACAACCGGACGGGATGACACATTTTTCGTTGCCAAGTAACAGTTACGCAAATATGATATGGTTTTCTGTTGCTGTTAAATTCATAATAGTGATTGATTTCGATCTTGAAACAAAACCACAGCTAGACAGATAATGCTTCTGATTAAATATTTAATTTATTTAAAAAAGGTAAAACAGATTGTGTACCATTTTGTTCTGAATTACTCTATTAATCAATTAATATTTTTTTATCAAAGAAAACGAGTAGAAGTGCTTCTAGTTACAAATAACATAAAATCACATGTATATGTGAAGTATTCGGTGTCATACAAGAAAAAAATATTGTTCATTCATATATTTACACATCTATTTATATAGTTTATATCGGTTAGGTTCTATTCTCCAGAGAGGTTTACTACAAAGCACCAGTATTGAAACATTCGTTGCTTCGTTTCGTATTACATTCGCTTGATTTGTTTCGGACAGCAATGAAGTATGCGGGCATAATTCTGCTCTGGCATTTCCACTTTCTTTTTTTCGAAATGCTTTAGTTCCGTGCAAAAAGTTCAGGTTTTTTTTTATTTTGTACTTATGCTTTCTGCTCCACTTGTCCCATCAAGTACACATAACCATTATTGGCAGATCGTATTGCTTTCATATTATACCCAACCAGCCGTTGAGAATGGAAGATATTCCCGTACATAAGTATCGCAACAGTCCACGAGCAACATGCCAGGCATTCCGGACGCGAAAGCATAGCCAGGATGGAGACGCCGTTCGGGAGAGTGAAATAAAAACAGGATGGTAGATCGTGTGCCATTGAGATTATATGTACCAACAAACAACAAGACGGAAAACGATAAACAATCGTTGTATGTAGCTTGCTCATTTTTCCTTATGGTGGCACTCTGTCAAGGCACCCGTCTGTTGCGGAACGGGAATGTTTACATGCTGATGTCGGTGATACTTTGATACGACAAACCATCTACTTTCCCTCCAGAAGAAGATATTAGTCCTAGTCGGCTTGCGAGTGGATTCAGTGAAAACTACTCGCATTCAGTTCCAACTACGACGCCGCCACACAGTCCTGGCTGATCCCGACAAACTGCCATTTTTTCCCATCCATATCGCATCGCTAGTGCTGTGTTGTGTCTTGTTGGTTTTTCCTTCCCCCGGCATCGGAGGGGTGTTTTCCATTTTGCTTGCGTTTTGCTGTTATTTATACCCTGTTTGCACCAACCGTTTGTTTCCGATAACTGGTACTTATGCTGTGGGTATGATTTGTGAACTATTGTCTATTTTTTCATCACATTGCGTCTTCCGTTTGCTCGATATGATTGAGTGTGCAATAACGGCGCTAGAACACTTGTTCTTGATGGGGTTACTCTGATTATGTGCATCGTAAACGTGCTGACCTGATTTGGGTTGCGTCAACAATGCAATAGCATCCGCTTCCGATACCAATTGAAATTAACACGTTTTCCAAAATTATTTTTTTCGCTATTTTCGACTATTTGATTATTCTAAGGAGTCAAATTTCTACATATTTGCGCTCATAAAAGCAAATGCCTGTCAGTTTATGACATATAAATGTATGTGAACTTATAATAACATCGAGAAATGCTTGAAAAGTTTCATTGCGGTTGACCGTTATTGTTTGGTAAAGCTGTTTCTATGTAATCCAAAGATCCGCTGTGGCCAGCCACACTTAAATACAGCAACTTCCTACCTCCTCGTGGTACCAGGCGGGATACGAGCAATTTTAGTGGAGATTAAGTACAACTGTAAGGTAGAACATCGATTCCTCAAACTAGACTAGGTTTGATCTGCATGTTAGGAGCGGCTCACTACAGTGTCTGATCCGGAGCGAGCGGTTGAATCAAGAATAACGTGTTGTCGCACGCTGAAGCCAAGATGGTAGCCTTATCACGAGACTCGGTAGCGTGATCTTAGTAAGTAATATGAATTAGACTACTACAATCTAAGCAACGGAACACAGACGATAAATGGAAACTCGATACGTGGAATTGTATGTAGCCTAATTTCCTAAGTAGGTAGTAAAGGCAAATTTTGACGTAAAAGCTAAAATGACCAAAATGTAGTTTTTCGGTCCTACGCATTGTTAACTATGTAATATACATGCCCAATGCTCAAACAACATTTGTTTGTTCGAAAATATTCGAGAAATTTGGGAAATTAGAGCTACTCTGCATAGTTGACGCATAATCATCTAGCATAGCAGCTTACTTTTCACGGGCTCTACGCCAAGCTATGAGAATAAACAATCTGTTTATTCGCATAAACTGGCGTATGCATTTTTTTTAATACAATAAACGAGAAATGAATCACGAAACCCCATCGGCCCTCTTTTGACTAATAATCTCTACTAAATTGACAGATTATTAATTCGCTCTGCCAAATCTGTCAAGTCCATAATATCTGTAGAGCAACATGGCTTCATGAAAACCCGTTCGACCACTACAAACTTGCTAAGCTATGTATCGACTATTGTGGATAAAATCGAAAAACGACAACAAATCGACGCTGTGTATGTTGATTTTTCCAAGGCTTTTGACAAGGTTCCACACACTCTGGTGTTTGAGCAGTTTTGGAGAATGGGCCTGTCTGAGTGGCTGACAGATTGGATGCTATCGTATCTGACGGGGCGTAGCTCAACGGTGAGAGTTGGCGGGGCGTGCTCTACTCTGTTCCAGATTCAGTCCGGAGTTCCACAAGGCAGTGTCTTGAGACCTTTACTGTTCGTTCTTTTCATCAATGATCTTTACGGAAAATTGAAATCCCCGAAACTATTATACGCTAATGACCTCAAATTTTACCGTGTAATCACAACACTAACAGACTGCTGTGCGCTTCAAATGGACATTGACGCGTTCATTGAATGGTGCAGATTGAATGGGATGAAAGCTAACGTCAACAAATGTTGCATAATCTCATTCACGAGGGAAGGTGCGCTGATTGTATTTGATTACATTATGGAGATACCCAGCTTAGAACTTAAACGCGTCGTGAAGGACTTAGGGCTTCTCACCGACAGTTAACTGAAATTTGTGGAACATATCTCTGCCGTTCCGGCTAAGGCATATGCAATGTGAGGTTTTCTGAGAAGGAACACCAATTTCTTTGTTGATGTTTATAGCCTCAGAATATTTTACTGCTCCAGGCCTCGAAATCCAGGCCTAACTCCAGGTCATGGTCCAAGTCCAGGTCCGTCTAGACCCGTCCAGGCCCAAATCCAGACCCAAGCCCAAATGTCAGTCCAAGTCCAAGTCCAAGTCCAAGTCCAAGTCCAAGTCCAAGTCCAAGTCCAAGTCCAAGTCCAAGTCCAAGTCCAAGTCCAAGTCCAAGTCCAAGTCCAAGTCCAAGTCCAAGTCCAAGTCCAAGTCCAAGTCCAAGTCCAAGTCCAAGTCCAAGTCCAAGTCCAAGTCCAAGTCCAAGTCCAAGTCCAAGTCCAAGTCCAAGTCCAAGTCCAAGTCAAAGTCAAAGTCCAAGTCCAAGTCCAAGTCCAAGTCCAAGTCCAAGTCCAAGTCCAAGTCCAAGTCCAAGTCCAAGTCCAAGTCCAAGTCCAAGTCCAAGTCCAAGTCCAAGTCCAAGTCCAAGTCCAAGTCCAAGTCCAAGTCCAAGTCCAAGTCCAAGTCCAAGTCCAAGTCCAAGTCCAAGTCCAAGTCCAAGTCCAAGTCCAAGTCCAAGTCCAAGTCCAAGTCCAAGTCCAAGTCCAAGTCCAAGTCCAAGTCCAAGTCCAAGTCCAAGTCCAAGTCCAAGTCCAAGTCCAAGTCCAAGTCCAAGTCCAAGTCCAAGTCCAAGTCCAAGTCCAAGTCCAAGTCCAAGTCCAAGTTCAAGTCCAAGTTCAAGTCCAAGTCCAAGTCCAAGTCCAAGTCCTGGTCCAAGTCCTGGTCCAAGTCCAGGCCCAGGTCCAGGCCCAGGTCCAGGCCCAGGTCCAGGCCCAGGTCCAGGCCCAGGTCCAGGCCCAGGTCCAGGTCCAGGCCCAGGTCCAGGTCCAGGCTCAGGTCTAGGCCCAGGTCCAGGCCCATGTCCTGGCCCAAGTCCAGGCACAAGTCCAGGCGCTAGTCCAGGCCCAAATCTAAGCCCAAGCGAAGGCCCAAGTCCAGGCACAAGTCCACGCCCAAATCCAGGCCCAAGTTCAAGTCAAAATTTAAGCCCAGGCCCATGTCCAGGTCCAAATCCAGACACAAGCCCACGTTCAGACCCAAGTCCAGGACCAAGTCCAGGGTCTACTCCAAGCACAAGTCCAGGTTCAAGTCCAGGCCCAAGTCCAGGCCTAAGTCCAGGCCAAAGTCCAGGTCAAAGCCCTGGCACTAGTCCAGGACCAAGTAAAGATCCAAATCCCGGTCCAAGTCCAGGCCAAAGTCTAGGCCCAAGTCCAGGGTCAACTCTAGGCCTAAGTCCAGGTCCAATTCCAGGTTCAAGGCAAGGCTCAAATCCAGGCCCAAGTCCTGGTCTGAGTCCAGGCCCAGGTCTAGGCCAAAGCCCTGGTACAGGCCCAGGACCAAGTCGAGGCCCATGTCCTGGCCCAAGTCCAGGCCCACGTCCAGGCTCAAGTCCAGGTCCAAGTCCAGGTCCAAGTCCAGGCCCAAATCCAGACCCAAGTCCAGGCCCAAGTTCAAGTCCAAATCCAGACCCAAGTCCAGGCCCATGTCCAGGTCCAAATCCAGACCCAAGCCCAAATCCAAGTCCAAATCCAAGTCCATGGTCAACTCCAGATCCAATTTCAGGTTCAAGACCAGGCCCAAATCCTGGCCCAAGTCCAGGCCAAAGCCCTAGCACCAATCCAGGACCAAGTCCTGGCCCAAATCCCCGCCCAGGATCTAGGCCTAAGTCCAGACCCAAGTCCAGGCGCAAGTCTAGGTCCAAGTCCAAGCTCTAGTCCAAGCCCAAGTCTAAGCTCAAGTCCTGGCTCAAGTTCCTGCCCAGGTTCCAGCTCAAGTCCAGGCCCAAGTCCCCGCCCAGGCCCCGGTCCATGTCCAGGCCCAGGTCGAGGTCTAAGTCCATGCCAAGGTTCAGTACTAGGACCACCGCAGCACCTTTCGCTCGAACACGGCAAGGGCGCGTATGTTCTTCGTGCCTCTCGTTTCGTTGCCCGCTCGTCGAGTCACCCCCTCAAGAGTCACAAGTCACCTCGTCACACCTCTTGTCGCATCTCGAAGGGATTCGAGAGTGTTCCTGAGATGGGCACGAAACACATCACTCGGTCGGATGAGCTCTGATCTGTCGCGCCAGTTTATCCGGTAAATCGTGTTCGTGCATAGTCATCCAGAGCTGGTCTCGACCAACTGTATCGTATATTGCTTTAAAATCGACAAAAATGTGATGCGTGAACATGTGACGAAGCTTAAACATATAATGACTGGCTTGTTAGTCCAGAGTCGTACCTCGAGGCCAATTAAGAGGGCTGCAATGGCTGCTGGTGTAATACAAATAAATATGAAGCTTCTAAAAACGTGAGCTTCAGATTAATAACATTTCTATTATCGTAATGTGATTGAAAGTATTGTATTGGTAAATTTCAATAATTTTTATTTCTATTCAACTACAAATTTACTGCTGTGAAATTCTGTAATCCCAATGACGACACGAAAATAGATAATTTTTAAAATTATTATGATAACAAGGAATAAAAACAACAACATACATGATTTAACCAGTTTACTTCTACAAGTTTCATGCAGAGTGCAGCAGAGTGATATATCAACATTAGAAAACATTTATCATCTCCTAGTTAGACATCCACTATCAGTTCGTAACACGTCGTAAGAAAGCGAGTAAGGATACTCGAGTGAGTTTGTCGAAATGCATATTTGATGTTTCTCACAAGGGACACTTGCTAAAATCGGCTCAAGCTGTATCAGGTAGTGAATGGAGTGTCTCGAAATCATCCTGCAGGAGCTTATAACAGCCGAGCTATATTGCATTCATACGAAGCTGTCACAGACCGGAGCCGGGAATCAGTTTAGTATCAAACCGCAGGAAGCAGCCGGAGCACTGCGACTGGAGCATGGAAGAGTAATTGGTAAAGCAGAAGCAACTTTCGTTCGGCAAGCCTGGGAACGAACTGGCTATAAATTAACATGCACAAATTGTTTTGGTAACGGCCGGACTAGGTAATAAAATGCTGTTTGCATGGTGATGATACTGATGAAGCAGTGTGTTTCTGACCGTAAGATAAGTCGTAGAACCGATTCGATGGCAAAGGAAAGTAGATACCTACCTCTGCAGCTAGCCAGCCAGAGGAGGCGGTGAGCTTAGTTCCCGCTCGGTCGGTGGAGTAACGACAAGGATTTTCACTGAATCCTGCTTGTTATTGTATGGCTTGTAGAAGGACGTGGAGGGTTGGAGAATGCCTCGATGGAAAACGCATTGCTTGGGAGTTCAATTCATATGTGTCTGCAGATCGAGCAGATGTAATCTATAATTCTCGTCGGTCTGACAAATTTGCTGAGAAGTAGTATATTGTGTGATTATTGATTGGAATATGTGAAATAACATTAATATAAGCAATGTGCTTTGTTAATCGTTTTCCGTCAATTTATTTTTTAAGAACAAGAAGAATATCCTAACTACTGCAACTGAAAAGTACCACAATAACCGAGCAACTTATTCCTATTATTTGCTAAATCCATTCATCTTGGAGACTACCTCAAGAGCATCTCTGCTTATATACCTTGTGAAAACACTAGCCAGCGGGTACGAGAAACGTTTTCGACGATTTGCGAAGTTACATTCCCGACATTTTCGATACTAACTTTGACGTGGTAAAAACCATCCCACCAAATCTTCCGATTTGAACTGAATCCCTCGTTCGTCGTTCGTTCGAAGCCGTACGTGTTGAAGAGAGCAGCCAAGGCTTTTAATTAAATCTTCATCAACATTTTGATGAACGCCGAGCTTGTTCGATGGTGTGATGTTTTCATCCCAAACTGACGTCGGAGCAAGCTTGCAGTGGAACATGGGACGCTCGTAGAGAGGAGGAGTAGGTGAAACTGTAAACATTTTCCTCATCGACTAATCATATTATTTCTTCATAGAATAGCAACAACAACAAAAAACAACAACAACAACAACACCGACCAGTGCGATAACGACGACGAAGGCGACAACGACGGCAGCGCTTTTTGTAGGACGGTTTAAATGAATCAAGACGAGCTTTGCTCGTCTGCAGGTGTGTGCAATTTTATTTGGCCGGTTGCCTAAAGACTAAGGAGCAAAACATTTCCTGTGAGCTCAAATAGTTGGAAATGTTTCGTTGTCAACACGCCCGCAGGCTTCGATGTTCGGTGCCTAAGGAAAAGAACCCAAAGAGCTGCACACTATAAAGTGTTGCCGGGGATGGTTTGGGTTTGAGTTGTGTTTGAAATACTAGACATTTTGGGCAGTCTGAACGAGCCGGAACGAGCAATTAACTGAATGGGAGTTGGATCAATTTCAGACTAAAATAATAGAAATTACACTATTTTACCTTCGGAATACTTTCTGCATATCGGGTTTCCGAGATGATGGTGAGCATATAACAAGAAAATGCAATCGAAAAGACATCTTTCGTTCATCATACGAAACGGTCTTTGGGGTCGAATAGGTCTAATAGTTGTATCGTTTAGTGTTTGAATAATTTCGAGCTCCGGAGAGCGGTGCAATTGATTTAATGGTGTCATTTCAAACTTCAATGAACCATTTCAATTTAATTTCATAGAATTTATGTAGATGATCCATCAGATCACAGTCGGTGAAATGTGAGCCTGGTTTCATAGTAACATACGCAGGGTGCTAAATGGGCTCGTCTATGGTGCGTCATCGTTTACTTTTCCAATACATCTTGTTTTTAATTATAACCTAAGCAAATTGACAAATGTGCGGGGCAGCGGCGCCATGAATAGAAGCATGTTAAGTAAAAATTCATACTAAATTAATTATATGGCCGGTATGTTGGCAGCACTTGAAAAATACCAACACATAAACCATCGTACTCCCTTTTGGTCTGCTGCTGAAGTACTGCAATCCATCGAATAAGGCCTTTTATTTTTTTTTTAAACTTTAACAAAGGTATGAACCGTGTTTACGTACGATGAAGGCGATCCGGTGCCGCCCTATACCATACGAGAGATTTATGAAATAATAACTCAAATGTTATCAGAGCTACTAGCGCTACGAGATGTGCAAACCAAGCTGGGTTGTGAAGGACAAACGAAGTGGGCGAAAAGAATAACTGGATATCAGACTCCCTGTTGATAAACTGACCGGTGGTGTAATTGGGAACGCACTCGACGCGAGATTGAGAGTTATAGACTCAAATCTCATCTGGACAGTCAATTATTTTTCACAGTTTGCATATCATTTTTTCCAGTTCTTCCAATGTTCGTTCTTCACAAAAAAATTACTCCTTCAACTTTTGATTTTTTCTTATGATGATCCAGAATTACACTTCAACCAGTTCAAAGCTCGATGGACTATCGTGATCATGTTGCTAGAAGCCTAATTGACTCAGTATACAAAAGCGGCGATTTTTATTTTGTAAAGAATAAAATGAAATGAGGAAGTACAGTACAGTGGGATTGGTTAGATCGTTGATTCATGCTGCGGAAGCAGTCCGTCGATTGTTTTCACCCTTTGAGGACACCCTTTAGGTGGTACAGAAGGACCTTTTGTCTTCGACATGGCAATCAGTACAGTCAGTCGTGTACTGATAGTTTAATTGACAAAACACTTGGGTGCAAACCGAAAGAGTGTGGGTTAGAGTCCCACTCATTATTCCTCACCAGATGCTCCTCCACCTTTAATAAAAATGATTTACGTTGGACCGCGACAGAGTCAAAGACAAGTAAGACAGAAAAAACTCTGTAGGCGTCTTCCCAAGGATTCTCGTTGGCACCATGGCAAAGTTCCTCAAAGCAAGCTTTCTTACTGAGCTTAATTGACTTAATTACCTCAATTACCTGAATCCTCCTGGCATGGAGGCAACTACGGTTCGACAAGGGTCAAGTCCCACCAGTAGACCGGGCGGCGACCGTTGTACTGTTTCCTTATCCTCGACATAATCGAGTCACATGGTTGTGTCAATGCAATTGTCAATCTGGTCAATTGGCATTCTGTGCGAAACCTCTGTGGAATTTCTTCCCACGATTCCAATGCTAGAAATCCAAGTGTGATTCTATCTGCGTCTCGTTGCCGATACGGTACCCAATCGCTTGATGGTCGCTGTAGCTATACTCCTCGCACACTCTCCAGTTCCTAATCCGTACTGCACCAGGGCTGCAGAAGGCAATATCGATGATGGACTCTCGGTGTGACCTACTATAGTAGGTGCTGGTAGTACTTTCGTTAGCAATCTCTACATTCTGCTTTGCTAGGACCTCTAGTAGATTGCGTCCCTTTGAATTGGTAAGACGGCTGCCACACTCATTCGCCCATTCATTAAAATCCCCGACGTTAACAACTGGTCGTTTTCGTTTTCGAGCTCCGCGGAGGCCTCCATTCCGGAGGCATTCTAGATCCTCCTCGTTCTCCTTTCCTCCAATTCTATTACTTAAAATAATAAGCAAAAATATGAATAACATTTGATGTTCAGTCCCTTTTACAATAAATTTACCATAAGTTTCATTTTCCACAATAAAAACTGTCGGAGACCCATTGTTTGTTCTAAAAAATTTAATATAATTATTTTTTCGGCATTACTTCCATTCCTGCAGGGCAACCCTAGTAGGGTTTCTATTCAAGCTCACTGCTACACCAGTGTGCTGGTTGCTGGTTGCAATCCACAAATGGTGATCAATATAACATCCATCTTCTCATTGCCACCCTCGCAGGGTTTCTGTCCACGCTCGGTGCTGCTCTCCGTAGTACTCGTCGCTCTACTTTCATTTCACCTGTCGCGACGTGAACCGATCCAAAGATGGCGAGCAACATAACATCCATCCTTTCACGACCTCCCTCACAGAGTTTCTGTCCAAGCCTGATGCAGCTCCGTTGTGTTTCTCCGCCTCCGATATTTCTGTCGAGACGTGCTAACCGGCGTTGATAGTTCGCTGGTCATTTCTCCACTTGTGTTGCAGCTGCAGCATAATCTGCGCTACCACGCTGTTCACGGCATTCTACGTGCTCTCTTCTCAGCACATTTCACCCACAATGTTGTCCACGCTCAGGGGTGGCATCCCGCTTCGTATCGCGGCAAATCTAGGACCTTTGAAGACTATGTGCTCCGCTGTTTCTACCGTCCCTCTGCATTCCGGAAAGATTGGTATCGCGGCGTGCCCAAACCGGTAAAGGTATTGCCTGAAGCAACCGTGACTCGACAGTAACTGACTTTGGTGAAAGCCGACTTCTCCATGTTTCCTGTTCAATCAAGTCGACAGAACCGGTATGAGTCTGTGCGTCCATCTACCGTTCTTGGCCGTGCCCCAGTCTTGCTGCCACTTGGCCAACGATTCATTCCCCACCAGCTTCCGAACTCCTCTGGTGCTTCTTCGTCTGTAACACTCGCTATCTTCCACAAGCATGATGCTAAAGGGGGTTCAGTCCAGCGGTAACGCATACTGGCTCCGATGACATTGTTCTGTGCGCACAGGCGACCCTCACGGCCATGAGCCGGAACGTACTGTATTTAGCTTTTCTCGATTCCGCTTGGTTCGTAGCGCTGTGGTCCAGACTGGACCTCCGTCGCTTGCTACTACTAGGCCCGTAGTTATTTGGCATGATTCTAGCTACCGCATTCAGGGTTTTGACCGATCCTTTTTTTCTACCGCAGTCACAAAAATGCGCATTCAAGTTCACACCGTCCGTTTAGTGATGGAGTACGAACGCTATACATAACACAACTGGCAGTTTGCTCAGTCAAACGCTGATTACACGCAGTAGAATGAACGCGTTCTAAAGCTTTTTAACATTTTCGTTTCGATCAAGTTGCCTTTACCGTTTGGAGCAGCGAATGACTGCAAAACAGTCAAATGACTGGCAGTCACCACGCTTACGAAAAGCAACCGCACAATCGTATGATTCAATACTACAAAAAAACAACAACTACATGTGCATGGAAGAAGTCGGTCGGAATCCGTCCAATACAAACAAATATTTTGCTTGCGTCGGACCGACGTCCGTAGTAGTAGTAGTAGTAGGGGAAAGCCACCATCATTTCAAGGACTTGCCAATGTATGTGGGTAGAATTACAGTAGATCCAAATTTGATTATCAAATGAATTTCACACTAATGTTGTTACAGAAGGGTCAAAAGGGATTGGGCGGACCCACAAGCAGAGGCACTTGTGCGCATTCCGGGGTTATAAGAGTCGCCTTCCAGCATTAGGATCCTTCCATGTAATAATCAATTTCGCTATACCAACTTTAACCCACGTGATGATTTGTTTGTTTTGAATTGAGAAGTGCCATATTTGCTACAGACCTCAAGGATTCAGGTTGGCAATCCACTCCGTCATCCAGCCTTCCACATTTATGATATCAATAATAATACTGTTAATAATATGATATTAAGATGAAATGTGGTATAAATGGTAAAAATAGAACAATCTCACCAGCAGTCCTTCGTATGGAATAGAGTAGCGTCCTTTGGGTTCCATAAATGCTTCTAATAGTTAATTTAATTTTTCATTCTGGTATCCATGTGCAGTATTAAAATTAGTTTTGGCCAAAGTTTTTACTATATAACAGGAGATGCTTCATAAGCTAAAACGAAAAAAATAATTAAAATAACTTATTAGGCTTACCTATTAGCTAGGCCGTGTGGCTCCGCCGTCTGCCCAAAACCGCGGTTTTGAGACCAGGCAGCCGGGAACCACCCAGCAACGCACCTCCAAGCTTGGCTACTCAATAGAGCATTACCAGGTATGGCCACGTGGAGGCGCTAGGTAGGGGCTTGGGATGGCTAGAGCTATATTGGACGCTCCTCATTTGCCTTCCCCATTTCATACCCATTTTGCTTGCGTCGGACCGACGTCCGGGTGACAAACTATTACTGTGAGTAGCCGATTTGGAGACAAAAAATAAGAAACGAAAAAATACGTCGTATGCTTCCAGTCAGTTTGCAGTTTATATTCTCAAAGCACAAAGCAAAACGGGAGATTGACTGTTTGCTTTTGCTGAGATGCCGCATGAATTGTAAGACGGCAGCAGCACAAGCGGCAGATCAAAAAACAGTCAAATGATCGTTCAAAAATTGGAGTTTGAATGCGGAAAGTTCGCATTCACGGCAGTCACATTCAACTTGCCTTCCCTTTTCAAGCCCTGACCTAAAGAAACTGACTAAACAAGTGATAGGTAACTCATTTTCGGTTCGTCGAAACCAAGTGCGCATGAATCTCGATGAAACCTTCTGAATCTTTTGCTCGAAAACTTGCGGAGTATCAGTCGATCAACGCGAGAGAAAATATTGACTGTAAGTAAACAGCAACAAATATCATCGTATCATCACGAAATCGATCCGTGCTGCCTAACGAAAACATCAAGCAATCAAATTTGTATCGTACAGTTCATAAAATCGCCTAAATGTTGAACTCGAAAAAATATTGTTCGAACTTTTCCAAGCAACTTTGAACAGAGTCACGCACAACAATCATCGTTGAGCAAATCAGGTTTAATGATGACAGGAGGCCGCGAATGACTGAGCTCCAATGTCTTTTCTTTAGGGTAAAGAATCTGACCCTGACCGCATTGGTAGACTTCGCCGCAGTTTCACAGGCATAGTTGACGTGCTTGTAGGCTGTTGGAGTTTAACCGATCGTCTGTCATTACTACCAGATGCTTGAGTACACGCGTTAAGGTAATGACGTGCTTTTCGACCACTTTGCAGTTACTAACCGACCAACAGGACCTCCGTTTCATGGTCGGCAGTTCCGCCCCCTGCATACAGTTTTCAATCGTTCCGATTGCCTCGCTCCCCAGCATTTCCACCTGCTCCAGTGTTTCGCCTGTCACACGACGTCATCAGCAAAACCGTCGATAACTACACCTTTGGGCAGCTTCAGTGTGAGTACACCGTTGTATGTACCGTTCTGAAACGTAGGGTCGAGGATGGCGCCTTGCGCAACTCTCGCCGTAATGTAAATCGTCTTCCGCCCCTCAGAGATTTCGTAAGCAAGCGTCCGTTTCTGAAGGTAGCTTCTGAAAAGGTATTCCGGGTCAAGTATTCTATGCAGCGACTCGGTGATGGCCTCCTAGTTGGCACTGTTAAATGCGTTTTTTACGTGGATCGTTAAAACTTTAAGTTCCGCTGACATCTGAACTTTTGCTGAAGGCTGGAACGTTACAGTGTTACAGTGTTTAACAAAAAATTAATATAGGACTGATATGCGATGCCAGCTAATGATTGTGAGTTGGTGTCATAAAGTAAAGCAGAAAATTTCAACCCATATCAAAGGCAGTTTCCAAATTGATGAACCTTTCGGATTTCTCAGTCCAATAACTGAGCTGAAATAATTAATGGCTTAATTCTCAAAAATCGTAAACTACACAAATGAACTATGCCAACCTTACAAATAGAAAACTTCACATATTAGTAACAAACGGTTTGTTGGGTGCCTGACCAAGCCAGTTGGGATTGAATAGTCCTCTTTCCTCATCCGTCGCACGTCCGTGTAGTAGGTTTGAAGTCCTAGTACCCCGTGTTTCAGCCTGAACGGGTGCGGCTCGTATTTTTTACTGTGTCATGAATCACGGACAATCCCAAACGGACATACCGCACCCCAACTATACTATGTCGTGCTCTGTTTGTATAATACAATCCCTATCTGCTTTCTGATGGGCGGAGGTCATTCCGCTGCGAATGCGACGATGGAATAGCTTCAATTATCAGTATACTGATATGCTAGCCCAGCCTGTAGTAAAGGAATGTCTCGTTTCGGTGGGTGCTGTTTCGCCGTTACCGTTTCGATCACTGCAACTGACTGCCTAGGTACGACCAGACACAGACTCTACAACGCTGTGTCTGACTGTCAGAAACATTTTATGAGCTACTGAGCTTGTGATGGACAGCGATGGGCTCGGTTTCGGTTAATTCGTTTCAAATGGTTGGTACTAATTTATGATTTTCCTCTTAAAATTGTACGTTGAATTTAATGCGGATTCTGAATGAATTTGAATACGCTCTTAATTGTACTAAAAAGCTTTATTTCAGACGCATTCATCGTGCATACATTTAATATTTTAAAGCAATAATCAGTGCAGTAAACCTAGGAAAGTATCTAAACTACAAGAAGTAATTACAATTTTTATCATCTTTTGATCCGATCAAAATGACTTTGAAAAAGCTTAGTACGAAGCTTCCAAGCAATGGAAAAACCCGTTCCTACGGTTGCAGAGATCTCAGATTTCATCTCAATAATAACTAGTAAAAAAGTGCTTCCGATTTGGTTTCGCTGGTTGGTTCCACTTTAACTTACCGTAAAGCGCACCCTGATGAAGCAATTAAAAACATATCAGATTTCAGTTCGTCGAAATCCGGATTAGATCTTCCTTCTGGCTGTTCGTAGCTTTTCCCCGGTATACGAGACAGAAAGAGAGAGACAAACACTTCCATTAAAGCGTGGAAGTCGGGGTTTCGTCGAGCATGTTCTATCGTCAACAACGGTACTATCCACATACTTTTACATACACACACACATATACAGCAGTGCAGAGGATTCTGCATCTGTTCCGTTCCGATCCGTTCCGTCGCTGTCACCCAGCGATGGAAATCTGCGCTGATCCTCTGAAAGAAAAAAAAATCACCAAACTCTTCAAATTAGTCTGGTCGGAACCGTCTCTCTAGCGGCCCTCTTCGCTGCCACTGCAACTCATCAGCCTCGCGTCCTACATCAATCTATGCAAAGATAGCATCACAATATGGACGCGGTTTGTAGGGCAGACTGTACCTACCTGTGAGAAAAAAAACACAATCAAGTGGGCCAGGGGGTTGAATGATCCTTTACGAATGATGATTTTGATGGTCAATTAAAAATTCCAGCATCATTTATCAATCGGTTCCTTGGCGGACAACAATCTTGTTTGGATATGTTTTTGACGTAGGACTACGTCTTTGTTTACTATACTGGGACTGAGTAGCACTTTGTAGAAACGAAAATAGAAGTGTAACGTTGGAATGAAAGATTTCAAATGATAATAACTACTAAACTACTGAACGAAACTGATCAATTTATATGTAGTTGGATAGATAAAATGACCAGCAATTTTGTGGAGTAGGTTAGAGAGCAATTTTAAGGAGGTCGTAAGAGGGGGGGCTCCTATACAAATGACAGACGAATTTCCTCATAACTGAAGAACTAGTTAAGCAAATGGAGACAAAATTTGGCAGGTGGGGGCTTTGGATGCAGAAATTTTTGCTATCGTGAATTAGGACCTTTGCCTTCTTTAAACAGGGGGATTCCATACAAATGAAATATAAATTTGCTCATAACTCGAGAACTAATCAAGCAAAAGGAATGAAATTTGGCTTGCGGGGGTTTTTGGAGGGATGAATTTATTTTATGTTGGTATGATAAGGACTCTCATACATATAAAACTGAAATTTTTGCGTATGTGCCATATTTTCTGCTATGTAACAAGCGGTAAGCTGTGAAAGTAAACTAGTAAATCCTTCTTGGAGCAAAAGATAGTTAATCGACGCCGCTAACTTATGGTACCTGTTGCCATTCATGTCAAAAGGGAAGGACATTCGAATGGCACGTCATATTTGCGATGAATGTGCTTTGGATTTAATGTTATTTGTAACCAATGGCCCTTTTAAAGGCCATAATGGAGTTAAAGTAAGATTATTGAAACATGTCAAGCTACGCATAATCATATTTAATATAATAATCTGAGAGTTGGTCATTCTATTTCAACCTTTATTTGTTTATTTGTTTATTAATTTAAAATTCATCTGACTGTATGTCTTAATGAAAGTATAGCAGCACAATGTCTAATATTCTAAAAGCTACACAATAATATTTTTTGCAAAAATTTGTGAGACGGCACGCCAAAGTCGAACAAATCCTCCACTCTGCAAAAGGTACGCACGCTGGAGGCCAACGGTTCGTTAAATCCAAACGCCGTTCGATGGAAGCTGAGCTGGAGCAGACCAGTAGATCGAAGGGTACGTTGCACGGTACGGGAGTTCAGCTGCGATAGAATTCTCGGGCTGTCGACTTCACCATTAATCACCTTAGCTACAAACATCGCTTGCTCGATCTTTCTGCGTCGTTCAAGTGTGTCAATGCCAAGAAGGCGGCAGCGGTCGGGATACGGTGGCAAATTCACTAGATCACGCCAAGGTAGGTCTCGTAGTGCGAACCGGATAAACCGTTTTTGTACCCGTTCAATTCTCAAGTTCCATACAAGCGGTTGAGGACACCACACTAAACTAGCGTATTCCAGTAGCGGACGCACCAGTGAACAATATAAGGCCTTCAGGCAATAAGGATCGTTGAAATTCCGAGCAATTTTCGAGATAAAGCCGAGCTGTCGTGTTGCCTTAGTGATGACATTAGTGCGATGTAAATTGAAGGAGAGCTTGGTATCCAGCAAAACACCTAGGTCGCTAACGTGATCAACTCTTGCTAGTTGCTGGTTATCGATTTGATACTGGAACACTATTGGGTTTACTGTACGGTGAAACGTAATAACATGGCATTTGGCGTTAGTATCGCCAGTAGTAGCCAGTTATTACGGCACCAGCATACGAAGACGTCCAGCAGCTCTTGTAGTCGGTGACAGTCTTCAATGGAACGTACGGGCAGATAAAGTTTCAAATCATCGGCATATACAAGTTTTACGCCAACGCCCAACAACAAAATAACATCGTTGAAAAATAATGCGAATAACAGAGGTCCCATGTTACTACCTTGTGGGACACCAGAATTGTTGGTAAACTCAGTAGAGCAGCAGTTTTTAAGTTTTACCCGCAGAACTCTATTGCGCAAGTACGAACTCAGCCATACAGTAAACTTCCGGGACGCACCAAGCCGCGAGATTTTCTTTAACAGTATGCCATGGTCTATTCGATCGAACGCCGCTTTCAAGTCAGTATAGATTGCATCGACTTGAGCCCTCTGTTCCATGTGTGTAATGCATGTAGACGTAAAATCGAGGAGATTCGTGCAAACAGATCGGCCAGGCATGAATCCGTGTTGATCGGTGGAGATATAATTTTTTGTTCGGGACAAAACGATAGTGCTTACAATTATTTCGAATAGCTTCGAAGCAGCAGAGAGGCTTGTTATTATTTATGATGCACATAAGTGATTTTTAAAAGAAATCTCTATGTCTCAATGGTTGCAGCCGTTGTACTTGTACTTATGAACCCTCGTCCACGTATTTTCAAAGTCACCATTGCATTCAATGAAGACTTGAATGTGAATATTTCACTGATCTCTTTTAAACATTCACATAAACAATGGCACTCACAGATTCTTATAAACATATATATGCCAGAAATGCAATTTACAATAGTCTAATGATCTGATATAGTCCTACGTCCCCCTTTCATACAACCCTTAGGGCTCTATAAATTGTAGTTTTTATTTCACAAATGTAGATAATATCCATGCCAAATTTCCTCAATTTTAGATGAACTTGGTGAGTTGAACGTGTTGAAATGACATACGTCAAATATTTGAATAAAATATTCAAAAATTTTAATTTCGTTTTTACAAATTTCTGGGGAAAATTGTTCGACTTTCTTTGATTACTGCTATATTTACTTACAATTCTGTGGAACATAACCCAAATTCTGCTTTATTCTTTAATGTTAACATTGAAAGTCTTTCTTTTAAATCAGTGTTTCATTTTAGATCAAACCCACATTATGATTTTACTGCAACCAGTTTGTAATTACACAAAATATCGCCATCAAGCTGGATTCGAAAAGTGAAAAACCTATTTTCCATCGTGCCAGCCTTCAAAATTGACGATCCCTAAAATTTCCAATCAAGCTCGAGCCGAGCTAAAAGGATTCCCTGACTTTGACAATGCTAAAATATTGGTCAGAAAGTTGACAAAAAAAAGTTTTACAGCCAGCCTTCTCACAGCGGCGGCACATTCTTAATCCGGTTATTTCACGTGGCGATCGGTAAAGTCTGGCCGGGGGATTTGTTGTTGCATGGCTGCAGCAGCGCGTTACTACAATAATGGCCGGTTGGTTTACCGCTCGTCAATATGGGAAGCGGGCCAGCCTTACAAATGGCAATAGCCTTCCCGTTGGGACATCCATCAAGCGCACGGTACCGCATGGTCCGCGTGGGTTCGCGCGCTGAATGGCGTTTTGATGGGATTTGCTAGAATCGATAGTGTGAAAATTGGTTTTTGTGCCCGGTCCGAGCGAAAATCATTCCGAAGAGTCCCACCCGGGTGGAGGTAAATTTTAATCAAATGAAACATAATGGTTACATGGGCATGAACTGACGGGCTGAGTTCAAATATACGATATATTTGTTTTAATCGCTGGTTGCGCCTATTAGGACTAGCAATCCGAGGAGAGTGAGCTTATAGAAAATGTAGGTACGAAGTAGAATTCAATAGTTTCTGCTATGGAATGCTAATTCAAAATTCATTTAAGCCTGCCACAGTTGAACAATTTATGTTTACGAGAGTTCGTCGATTTGCATTAACACCGTGGCTAACAGCATTTAGAGATTGGAAATTTGAAAATTTGTATTACGTTATATGGAAAATGTAAAACAGTGAAGAGTTTCTGAATGATTGGCTTTTCCTCTGGTGCAAAGGTAGTAGAATATATATTTTTTGTAACCACGAAATGTCGTGTTGCCTTTGAACTAAATATGTTCTCATAAATATACATACATTCCCCTGAAATATGTGCAAATTCGGTACTCAATCCGTTGCTCAGATATATAAAATTTTGTAATATGAAAAACAGGTCACAAACAGAAAATAATATGACTTCCAATTGGGTGTACAAACCTTCGAGGCACATTATTCGGAAACTGATTCACCTCGGCAGTGAGGGTACAAATATGCCGCATTACCAGAAGGGTGCGTACTGTAGCTGCCCTGACGACCTGAAGCATCCTGCATCAAAAGTTCGGGTCGAAAGAGATTGAACCGATGCTTATCAGCAGGTCACACTATGGACTGGATCGGGCGTCGTCGTGCGAAAAGCCTACGGAGCAGGTAATTTAATTCAGCCTTCAGATATTTTCGAAAACGTGTCCTCCCACAGGCTTTCCGGTCACCACGCCATAGCGTGATGGAGCTTCGTGCGCTATTTGCACTGCAGCACCTATGTAGGTCTTTAACTTACATACGCGCACAACAACATGGGAGCTGAATGGTCACACCGGAATCGAATTGACGTGATCTTAATTAGACTGCGTTCGTATCGGATGGAGAATGCAGCGGACTTGCGTTTGGACGGTAGCGAGTCGCAAATGCAGTCGTTTATACTGCAACGTTTGATGGAGCAAACCAAAGAGCAGCCCTAGCTAGCCAATTTGGAACCTGTACCTGCTTCAATCTGGTCAGTTTGATGACTGGAAATGCGATAACTGGTATTTGTTTTCGGTACCATGAACCTTCTGAGGCAGTGGTTTGCGTTCGAGCAGTGAAATAATATAAGTGTCACTCCTTCATATAATGAAAAGTTGGATGTTATACCAGACATCCATACAGGAATATTTTTTTCTGAATTCTTGGATGAAATTTCAAAATAAAATCACCTAATACTAGCGACACCACCACTATAGTTTCCCAACTATTTTTTTTTCTAGGCTAAATGATTTGCACACTGAAAACAGCTTGCCTCTGGCGCTAGTATATATGAACCATCATGACTCTAGCGCCAGAAGCTGGCTGTAGTAAGCTTATTGTAGAATTAAATGAGTCTTTAGCGACATCATCACTACAGTTTCTCAACTAATTTGACATACGTTTTATCTAAGTGGGCTCCTTTTACTTGGATGTTTGTTCTCTGTGGTTATACCTACTGAGAGCAAGTAGGAATTTAACGAGCTCGAACCACGGTATTGCTGGGCAGCCATGTTTATGCAGTCAACATCTAACCATTTGCGTAAATGAGACAGCATGACACTACTATACGTTCTGTTCTTTTCACTCTGCAAAGCCAGTATGCTGACAGACGGGTATTATTTTCAAATCTTAGCTAGATTTTTGCAAATAATACCCACGCCGGCAGTGGATGTTGGCTACTGTCAAACACATAGAGTAAGGATAGGGTTGCCAGTCCCTTGGCTCGAACAGATCTGCTGTTATCATTGCCCATCTTTACCATATTGCATAAGACGTCACATACCTGTAAGTTTCGATTTTGACGCATCCTCATACGTCAAAACGCATTTATTTCACCCGAGGCCGTTTATTGCAGCAAAACATTTCGTTAATTTGCATTGCTTATCAACAATGAGAGATCAAAGCGAAACTTTTCTGATATCAATTTTCAAAATAGGGTACAGGAGGGTATTTCAAGCACGCTACTAAATTCGGCATACTTTACCTATTTTGCTGCGCTTTCCCAAATAAAAACTATGCCGCTATGTAACAATACTGAAACGAATGTAGCACTCATAAGCTTTAATGTGTTATAACTATTTTCATAAGAATGTAAGTAATTTGCTATATTTTAATCAAAAAACATCAAAGCCACTGTTTTCCCACTGGCACGTAATTAGGCTGAAAAAACCAGCACCAATCGCTTACGCTCTTGATGATGGTTTGGAAAACACACAATTATGATCACATTTACTTATTCTAGCAACTAAACAACTGTGAATATGGTGTCACAAAACAATTTTACTTCTTTTTATCACGGAAGAACACAAAAATTCCCCTCTGATATGAAGATATAAATCAATTTTCATTCACTAGCAATCTGCAGCATTTTGTTTTTAATTTCAGCATATGGTGCTCTATATACACTACTACCAACATGTGATGAAGTTGCGCCTGAAACTCTTCTATCGTGTTGACATAGCTAGTATATGAGTGACATCCACTTGCTTCTGGTGCTAGTGTATATGTACGATTCAATGATACACTAGCGCCAGCAGCATGCTGTTGTCTCTGCAAAACTAATTATCTTCAGTGAGGCGGTATCTAGGCAATACCGACACGTTATCCATCGGTCTCTCTTTTGATCTGTTTTTGAAAAACATCTAATCCCTATGCAGGCTATTTCTGCCTGTCGGATTTGAAAAAAACTCAGACACCACTATAGAAAATGGGCTCTATTTAGCCGCAGCGACTTCATCATTTCTCGCGACCATAACTCAAATTCAGTAGCGTTTCATTAAAACCAAAATACACGCCGATATCCAGTAAATATTATTCTATCAACTGTTATAAAAATCTTGTCTCGAATGAATATACTTTCAACGTAATTCCTGGATATTGTTCAGGCTACCGCTTAATGGGCTGAAAATACCCCCCGTACCCTACGTTACATTACGGGGTAGTAAAACAAACGTCATAACCTCTTTTTTTGTAGGAGCCTTGAACCACTGCAACCTATAGAGTTTTGCACGGTACCTAACCTCAACTCTGGTTTGAAGTTTTTATGTGGTTTGTTTTGATTCCCTTGGTAACCTAAATTTATTGCTAGTAGTGGATTTCTTCCCGCATAAATGAAAACAATTGTGAAAATGGTCATAACCATATCACTATTATAATCTTTATAATCACCATAAGATCAAAGGTTATAGTATATTCCAAAAGCAGAATTTTTCAACGACATTACCATTAATATTATGGTTCAACCATTATCATTATGTTCATCATATCCTACACTAAAAAAATGGGTATGGACAATCACTCAATTTAGTATGGTAAACGTTCTTGACGACCCATTGTTTTTATGGTTACTTGACAAATAACCAAAACTGATATACCGTCAAACGGGGTAACTTGCAACACTTCTCAACTATGAGTGCAAGTGAAAACTTATCTGTAGTACATTTGAGGACATTTAATTAATACAAAGTTATTAGGTCATGCATAGAACAATTTCTCATATTGAGAAAAAATATGCGGTCAATATTGGCTGTTGTAGAATTTTTTAACTAATTTGTTACTGGTAACCCCTTAAACGGGGTAACTTGCAACAAGCAATCTTTTTTGGAAATTGAACGAATTTAAAGATTTGTATGAGTTTCTTTTGACTTGAATATGCAAATGATAATGCGATTTTTAATGCTTTTGCTATGAATATACGTATAAATGTCCTATGTCACGTTGGTGAAAAAAATTTATGATCCCCGTGACAGAAATTACAGAAATAACTTTTTATATTATTCATGCAGTTCCTTATCTGGATCCTTTAGAGCTGCCTTCTTTAAGGGCCTTTCACATATTACGTAACGTACTTAAGGAAGCGGGAGTTGCGTGATAACGCATTACACGTCGTATATCCACTATGCAAAATTGCGTCATAAAGTGGAGAGGAGCGGGAGAGTTAAAAATCATCGATATCTTGGTTATGTAAGATATGCATGTTCATTACGTTACGAGTGATCGTAATTAGACACAATCATATTGCTGGTCGATTCTCTCAGTGAGGTTATTTTCTTTTTGGCCTCTTCTATGGCCATTTTCAGTATATCCAGAGAAAAACTGGCATGTTTCCGACTTACCGAAAGTATCTTACACTCTTCAGGTGTGCTTTAGTATTGTTTGACGCAAAATTAAATGATAACTTGCCTCCTGAAGCTAACGGAACATAGCTTTTTATATCTACCAGCTGTTGCAAGCTACCCCGTTTATGTACTTGTTTTACGAATAATGTGGTAACAAGTAAGATAAACAAAACTAGTCATCATAAATCATAAATCATAAATCAAAATATATGTTAGGCTTCTTTTATTTGAAGTGCCTGTGGGCGACACAAACGTTTTACTGGCGAAAAATTGACGATGAATTTGACTCCATCTTGTGGAATTTTTTAAAAATCACCAAAACAGCAGAAAATCAACATAACAGTATCTATGGCTTCTGTGAACTGTTAACAACAAGGTTCAGCGACTGATATAGATTAAAAATTGAAGTAACAGATCAAAAAGTACAGTAAATCGGATCGATATAGTGTTGTTGCATGTTACCCCGCTGTTGCAAGTTACCCCGTTTGACGGTACTTGATATTATACCAGACAACAGTTTGGATACGGTTCCCAATCATTTTACAAATGGTTCTAGATTGGAAGATAGATGATAATATTTATGGTTATAATATAGTTCCAATTAATGCAGATTACTAGTAATTCGTACCACTAGTTTGCGGAGACCGGAAATGCCCGACTTTTTCGAAGCAGAAAAATGATAGCTGTTTTTCATAAAATATATTTTTGTCATTTTTGCAGTTTTTTCTTCTAGTTCTTGCGAATAAGTGATCAAAACAAATCATACAACACTGTCAAACCTGGGACGAAAAAAGCGCACTGACGTCTGCGTGAAATGCTTTATTATGGTATGCTTAGGCTTGCTCGCGACAACGGGCTGGGACCGAATGGCCGAAACACAAATGGCCGAATCACGAATGGCCGAAATCAAAATGGCCGAATTTCAACAGCAGTCACAGATGGCCGAATCACAAAAGGCCGTATCACGAATAGCCGAATCACGAATGGCCGAACCACGAAAGGCCGAATTTTTTCGGAATGCCTAAACTATTCAATAAAAAACATGAATTGGTAAGTAGTTAACAAATAACTTTAATCAAACAAAAACAAAATAAGCAACACAACTATTTACTATAGAGTATAGATGATTGATAGTTCTTTGTTCCCCTAAGCGCAAATGAACGTTCATTATAAGATGCGAGACCTATTTACCGTGTTGGTAGCAAATGTTTCCTAGATGATTCAGGGAGAGACGGCCGCAAGCCGTGAGTTGCGCCGGTGACCCGCCGTCGGAAGCGCCAGTCGCTGCGGGGCGGGCAGCCCCCCCTGCAGGAACCACTTCTATTTAGGTGCATGCATTTTCCTAGGTTTACTCACTAGTAGGGATTATCCCTTAGTTAAGTCCGAACGAGAACGAGCGAGTAAGGACAGCATGTACCCCACGTTTTTGCAGGTTGAAAACCGTGAAAATTTTCGGCCGAATATGAAGTTCGGCCTTTTGTGATTCGGTCTTTTGCGATTTGGCCATTCGTGATTCGGCATTCGTAGGTAATCCGCGATGACGACATAGATCATTTTGCGATGACGTCATTTTGCCGTCAAATAACACCACTTAGTGGTTTGTTTACATGTTTTTGTCACATCCAGCGGTTTCGATTTGAAATTTCGTGAAGGATTACTGCATCAGGTGCTTTAAAATGCATGCAAGGTACTTTCTCTTAAATAAAAACTATAATTTTTTATCATTATCTGCCGGACAAAGATAGAAAACTCAATTCAAACTTTAACACCATGTAAACAAACCACCAAGTGCTGTCAAAAAAGTGTGGTTAGGAGCTCCCATGTAATGATCTATTGAAAAGGATTTCGTAGCCTACTCGCACTTACAGAAAATGTCATGTCGAACTGTCAATGTGTGCGTGATAACAAAAGCAAAAATACTTCCCTTTCTTTTTTTCTTTCGCAAAACCCTGAAAAATATCAGCAACGCCGTCATAGCGAATTGGTCTATCACTATGAGTATGAATGCAGGTCGCCCTGTGAGTTTGCAATTTCCCCCAAGAAGGTATGACAATTGCGGAACATATTCTCGCTTAGAGATCGACCTTTCCGTTTTTTTCTATTCCACTATGACCAGGTACCCAGCATAAATTAACATTGTTAGTTAAAGCTAATTGTTTTAGGGAGAAAACGCATTCCCAAACCAGCAATACTGGTATGTGTATGCCTTAATGGCGTTTAAAGCTGCTGGAGAATATACAGATATTGGCATGTCTATGTCGTCTACGTCTTCCTGGAAGATTGCGGGCCGCTGTCCCATTAGAGTTGACATGTCGATTCTTGGTCCAATAAACCCAGCCTTGCTTGAGATTTGCCAATTTTAAAACCATCGGTGTAAAAAAATGAGGCATGAACCATGCTCGTGGGGGACCAACGCGCCCTTATTCTTTTCGAACGGTAGAACGATAGAAGATATGAAAGAGTATCTACGGTTCTGGAGTGCATACTGGTTATTGCTCCAGTTATTGAAGAGCATATGCCATACACTGTAGTTTTAGATATAGTTACTATATATATAGTTCGGCGGATAGAAAATCGGGAGCCAAATAAACGTCAAAAGCGGAGCCAAAAGCTTTTCAAAATCCAAAATGCAGGAGTAATGTTAAAAAAAACACACTTTAATTTCATAGAACTAGTCATTTTCAACACCCGCCAGTGATTATTTTTCGTAAAAACCTGCACATTTCACCATAATTTCAAATTTAATTTCATAAATCAGGGATGCCAATTCGCCTGGTTTTCTATCCGCCGAACTATATATATAGTAACTATAGTTTTAGACCACCACACTAGCGAAGCATACATACATCTACAGATTAGCATACATCTGAGTCTCACAATTGTCGATTATATCCTGTGATTTATCATCGGCTTAAGTTCCCACTTTTTACCAACAGTATTGCTTGAAACTGCATACTCTAGATGATCGTTCCAATTTATCTTGTGGTTAAGCCAAACACCCAAGTATTTAGTATGCGTGGAAATTGGACTCCAACCAGCTGGAACGCTGCAATCCTGTATGAGGATACCATAAAGCTGTGCGAGTTCATGGTTAATCCTCCGCTTCCATGCTTCATTCTCCTGTAAGCCGCCGAAGATCGTTCCTAGCACTCGTCTTTCGAAAACTCAGTGCACTCGCAGGTCTTCCTAGAGCGTTAGTCTGCTCGATCGCAATTGCTAGTGAAGCCCATAGTGAACACGATTTTCGCTGATGATACACCTCCGAAACTCACGGCTGGTGTCAAAGTCTGTCGTTACCAGTGAGTCAAGGTAAACAAACTCGTCAACTACCTCAAACTCATCACCGTCGATCATTATACTGCTGCCCAAGCGGCGTTGCCGTCGGTCGGCCTCGATTTCGCTGGTCAGTATGTACTTTGTTTTAGACGTATTTATCTTTAACCCAATCTTTTCTGCTTTGCGCTTTAGTCTGATGTGCTATTCAGCCACCTCCATAGATGTTATGCCGATAAATTGCATGTCATCGGCAAAGTAGACAAATTGACTGGATTTGTTGAAGATCGTGCCCCGTGTTGATCGTGTTGATAGCCGCTCGTTTCATAACACCGTGTAGCGCTATGTTGAACAGCAGGCATGAAAGACCATCCCCTTGACGAAGCCCTCTGTGTGATTCGAATGAACTTGACAACCCACTCGAAATTCGAAATCAGCACTGAGTACCATCCATCGTAGTTTGAATTAGTTGATAAGCTTCCTGGGGAAGCTGTTTTCGTCTATGATTTTCCATAGCTCTTTCCGGTCGATGGTATCATATGCGGCTTTGAATGTAAATATTTGATCTGCTGTAGACAGTCCTTCGACGAAGCCGGCTTGATAAGTTCTTACAAATCTTTTCGCAATTAGTGATAGTAGGAGCCTCCTAGCCTAGGAGGAAAACGATTTGGGACAGCACTTTGTAGGAGGAAATGAGAACGGTGATCGCTCAATAGTTTTCACAGTCCAACATGTCATCCTTTTTGTAGATCGGGCAGATAATCTCTTCTTTCCATGCCAGCTTTTCTGGTCCCATTTTAAAGTGCGTCAAAGACTTTCCGTTGTTACCAATAACCGTCACCTGCCACGGTACAATCTAGAACGACTCAAGCACATGCAATACTTTGAGGCAGCACTGCCGAATGAGGGAGAGCTAAACAAAGCCCCTTTCGAGTGCTGCTGGGATAGTGTTAAAGCAGCAGCCATCAACAGCGCTGCGAAAGGTGCCATTTGGTTCACTGAAAGGAGTCGACGTAACGACTGGTTCGACGAGGAATGCCAGTGGCTGTAAGCCGAGAAGTATGCAGCGCGGGCGTCCATGCTGCAGCAGGCTGTAGGAAATAGAGGTAAATCTAAATGAAATATTTTTCAGTGTATGCAAAACGAAACATGTATTCCGCACCTATAGGGAAATATCGCATTGATTTAAAGACAGTATCTTGCTTGATACTAGACTGACTATATACAGAGTGGCGACATGTCATCCCAAAAGTATGCAATGCGCTAGCAATGCTTATTTTCCTTCTCTTTCCTGCATACGCGTTGGATTGGTCGTCTGCTCGATTGGAATGACACTGACAGATAATTATCATTCCAATTTTGACATTGTCGCCACTCTATATATAGTCACTCTACTTGATACATAGCTAAAGCGAGATAGAAATAATTCTGAACATTTTCGGGACAACTTCGCGAACCGTGAGAATGCAAACATGTTATATATGGATACGTACATGAATGAAAGAGAAGCGAATATACCGAAGCTTGAGATTACGATAACGATCTGCTTGTTGTGCGGGGGTAAATCGAAAGCGAAAAAAAAACCGAAGAAGCATTCCGTTAACGATTGTTGTGGCCAGCGTTGCCAGATCAGCGGTTTTCCCGCTAGATTTAGCGGGATTTCAAGTCGGACAGCGGAATTTAATAACCAAACAGCGGCTAGCGGGAATCTAGCGGTTTTCTTAAACAACTCAGCGGGATTTTAGCGGGATCTCGATTTAGCGATTTTTGGTAGGCAAAAAGAGTGCTGAAAGAGAGGTTGACAGCAAAACACTTCGTTTATTGAGATTCTAATGTCTGCTCATGCATTGGCAGATTGTTCAGCATATTCTGTGGATTAGAAAACTCCGTGGTTTTTGCCTAGAATGGGATGAGTTCTGACAAATACTCATTAGAATTTACTGAATAAGAAGACGACCAAACCAATCCGTTTTTCGTATTCCTAATTTTTCCACAAACTAATTCGTTGCCGATGGTAAAATCCAACTTATTCATGAATTGGAAACAAAACAACACTTATGTATCTATATACATCATAGAGCCGTATTCTGCAAGTCACGTCGAGCAACTCGGCTCGACTCAGTCACTGTCGAGTGTCGAGTGCAAGAAGAACGGGCAATATAGCGGCTCAATGCACGACCAAAACAAAGCTAGCTCAGGCGTCATTTGCTAACCGTTTAGTCACTAGCTTTTTGGCGATAGACTCAGTCGAGTTAGTCAACAAAATTGGGTCGCGTGTGACTTACATGTTACGCTCGGCGTGACTTACAGAATAGGGCCCATAGTTTGGTATATACCACAATATTTGTACGATAACAAAACCAAAACAAATCGATGCTAAAACAAAATATAAGCGAGAACAAAGAGCCGATGCGCTTTATAGATATTTTTGATTTCTGGGTGCTTATGAAGATTGAAACATATCTTCTTTTGTCACCAAAAACCATAACCAGCGCCAGCGTTGCTGAAATTTTGCATGATTTTTATCATAGCTAGACACAGAAAAAGAATTTGTGCTAAAAGCTTCTTTCGAAATTTTCGCCTGTGTTCTTAGACTCTTTAATCTTATAAGTCTTGCGAAATTTCGTAGTAAACTGTCATTATATGAGGGATAACAATATATTTCTTTTTCTGTTTCCTGAAGCCAAAAACTTCATCAACATGAATGCAGTAAATTTGCATAATGTTCAATTGCAATTTCTCAATTTCAGTAGATCATTTTAATTTAAATGCAAGCCTTACTGAAATGAATATATTTTTTATTCTGTACCAAAAACGAAAGAATAATATGACTTTTGATTTAGCGGGATTTCTAGCGGGAAATTGACTCTAAACAGCGGGATTTCAGCGGGAAATCGACCTCTAGGCAGCGGGAAAATGGGCAATCGACCTGGTAACACTGGTTGTGGCGTACAGACGTGTTGCCTTTCTACTCGTCGATTAAGATGGCCGAAGATTCCGGCAACAGATGCGACACAGGCGAGCCGTCAAAACGAGAGACTATATAAACAGAAACGAAGACAGAAAATGCAGTTTTCCGTGTTAAGAAACACCACCTGGAAGAAATTGTAACATGTGAGCATATCCCATAGTAAATGTAAATAGTTGTAAAAATTGTATTTTGTTTTGCATGTTAGGATTAAGGGAAAAAACCCCTTATCGAGACGCCGCGTCTACCATTGACTCCATCACACGAACCGATCGAGAGCAGAGGAGTTCTGCCGTAATGCAAGGTAGTTCCGCTTAAGCTTGCAAGGGGGAGTTGCAGGCAATCGAGAATGAGATCGAGGCTTTTGTATTCGGGCAAGTAAGGCGATCGGACGTGCCGTCAAGTCCGCACCTCGAGTCGGTTGCTACATGCGGTTTCCACGTGGCGGTAAAAAGAGGACATAGATCCCATCGTCGATGGATCGAGAAGTGTGTGTGTGTGGCCCGGGAAAAGTCCCCGCCACATAATTATCCTAGAAGTGCCCAGAATATCACGTCAACCTGATACATCCATCCGTGCCACCATACCCGTCCGTGCTAGTGTGAGATAATTGTGCCGGAAAATCGCGCCAGAATACGCGGTTTTGCATTATTCACCAGTGCCTGTGATGTGTTAAAAGCTATCCTCCCGTCGAGTGACGATTCCGGTCCGAGCCACAAGGTGCCGCCAAGCATCCGGGAAAAGTTGCTCCGTTTGAAGTCGATCAGTCAGGCAGCCCCTGACTGTAAGTCTGCAATGCTCTAATCTAGCCGTAAGTGAACCCATACTTACAAAATGGAGTGCGAGAAACGAAGGGTTCTTGTCGGATTGACATGAGGTGATCGAAAGGTGCAAGCAGCTTTATAATGAACACTTAAATGGCGCGGAGACGGAATACTAAGACAGCAGGGATTATGACTACAGCAATACGGCGGATGATGGCGATGTACCGACCCCCATAATAGGTAAAGTGATCGAAGCCATCAAACAGCTCAAGAACAACAAGGGCCCGGAGAGGTTGGCTACCTGTCTCCGGCGGATAGTCAGTATATGGGAAGTAGAACAACTACGGGAGTAATATGCCCAATATACAAGAAGGGTGACAAGTTGGAATGTAAGAACTATCGAGCGTTTACTGTTCTCAATGCCGTCTATAAAGTGCTTTAAGTGCGCCGGTAGCATATAAATTCGTGGGAAGTTATCAAGCCGGTTTTGTGGACGGACGATCGACAACGGACCAAATCTTTGTGTTGCGACAGAGTGCCAAAAAGTGTCGAAAATAACAAGCTTCTATGCAAGCTTCTATCCCATATATTTCAAGGTCGTCTACGTTACTATCGACTGTGAAGAGCTATGGAAAATTATAGATGAAAACGGCCAGGTAACTGATAAAACTGATTAAGGCCACGATGGATGGTGTACAGTGCTGTATGAGGAAATCGGGCTTGTTATCAACCCCTTTTGAAACACGTAGGGGACCTCGTCAAGGCGATGGTATTTCCTATCTCCTGTTTAACATCGCGCTAGAAGGTGTTTTAAGAAGTACGGGTTTTTACATGTACTTTTCGGGAACGGAGTGTACGAGTCGACGGGGATGAGTTAGACGTGCGGACGAATTTGTATACCTTGGGTCGTTGATGATGTCGAATAATAACCGAGTAGAGAAATACGCAGACGTATTCTTGTCTGGAGAGATTCCCATCGAACATCTGGTGAAAGTCAGTAGGCTACGGTGGACCGGACACGCCGTGAGGATGCCGGACGACAGTGTGACGTAAATGGTTCTCTTCAAGCTTCCCAACGACTCGACCAGGTCGAAAGTGATTTGCGACTTCTGCAACGACTGGGAAATTGGCGACGAGTGGCCCAAGAGACGTCTGCTTGAAACAGTACGAGCAACCTTGGCTCTATGGTGCTGACGAAGACGACGACGACGACCTGTTAAATGTTGGAAGGTTACGATGGACCGGAAACGTCCTAAAAATGCCGGCCGCTTGTGGGGTGAAAACAGCTCTCTTCAGGTTGTCCTCATCAACACCAGAAACAGAGGGCTCCAATGTGCGAGATGGCTCGACAAGCCGAGGACGCCCTGCAACTTCTGGACCGTCTGGAAATTGGTGACGGGTAGACCAAGCCAAACTGCGTGGACTACTTACAATAGCAAGCGCGAGCCACTCAATTCGTGTTTATCTTATCTACGACTTGTTTGTTTTATAAACACCCTGAAGTTATTTTTGCATGGATTTTGACAAGTCCTGGATCACTTTTCGGAGGGAATTTGGTTTTTATACAAAATTAAATATTCACCCCTCCCATTATTCGAACAAACAATCTATTTTCTCTATCATTTCAAATATAATAAGTATTCTTGTAAACTTGAGATGATTGATCAACATAAAACAAGATTCTATTCAAAAAAGTTCTCCGCAAAATATTTCCCTTCTTGCTTCTGTACTATCTTCTACAGCAAGCGGAGCTCCTGAACCAAGAGTGAAACTCACTACGTTGTTTTACCTGCAGGCGCTAGACAACTATCCCTTTTATCTTATTGTTATCGCACCGGAAGTTTTCACACACTTACGCAACCGAACAATGGACCTGCTGGCTTGGCTGGTGCGACCTGGTGGTGAGGAACTCGACACGATGGAAACCCGTTCATTTAGAGCCCGATAGCAACCGTGCTGGAAGTGTGAACCGTTGACTCCGGAGCGAACGAACGGAAAAACAAAAGATCTCCTCCGGGTCCTACTCCTGTAGGTTCATACGTGCAGGTGCGTTATCTGATGGGGCAGTAAGTAGCGGGGCCATGTCATAACAGCAAATTTCAAGCGCACCGGGGTATAAAATGTAAAACACAATTGTTGCGCTAGCAGTCGATTCCATTGCGATTGTGGATGAAATGGCGGGGAAGGATGCATTGACGGTTTTCTGCGCGGCACACGTTTCATCAGTGCCCCAACGGTAGGGAGGATGATGGCTGTAGGTAAATCATAAATGCATAATTCACGTGCCACCAGGAATGGTTTCTGAATCAGCCTCTTTAGTACTGGCACTGAGAACTGTTGACAGTCTCAATGACTTTTTCTTTGTATACCGACATTTTCCGTCTTCAGGGACAAGTGGAAATTCGCCGTCAGTGCCGATTGACGGTCATTTATGCATTTCTTGTGCGAAACGGAAAATGCCTCAGAGGGGAAATGCCACTCATGGTTGAATGTTAACTATGATACGCAAATACTATTCTTGTTTCATTCAACGCAACAAACATAAGCCTATAATGAGCACCAAAAAAGCCTTTTGTTCGCAAGCGCTTCCGCCACTTGAGATCTTCCCTTAATCATTGTGTAATAGTAATGTCTGGTTGTATAATGAAAAACAAACAATAAGGGGCAATTGTGCATAAGCGAAAACACTCGTTTTACATCGCAAACAGGTAAAGTTTGCCGAGTGCAACAGGTGCATCATGTCATCCCCCGGCAGAGGCCAAAGTGCGTAAAACTGTTGCACTTCCGAGACAGAATATGTAAATGGCTTTTCATTCCGTGTTGTCGCTGGATTGTTGCTCGAGCACAATGAATTGCAGTCGGATGCGCCGAGGGACGACAATTTCGAAGCTATTGTTGTGGAAATTTAGTATCGTTTCGGCCATTACAGGCTCACCGGGGGATGAACTTGTGTGCAATAATGGAAGGTCCGAGTGGGCCGTGCCATGGCAGTAGCCGGTTGTAAATTAATAGAAAATCTGTAATGCCGGCGGTCCTATCGGAAGCGAGCATGAATATGAGGCAAAATGATGTGCAGTATTTTATGGTTCATTTGATAAGCCTGCCGAGATGGGGCCATGGTTTCAGATATAATAAAAATGGCACCAATGCAATGTAGTTTCTGCTCCGGTTAACATTTATCGCACGTTAATTGGGATAAATACGATGAATGCTATACTTTTGAGCCTTTATTCAGCTTAAATTAACAAGTAAACTCCCTAAAGTACTTGAAAAGATGATGTACGATGTTGTGTATCATGCAGTGCGCCCAATAATTTTTGAACACCAACACGGCTTTATTAAAAAATAGTCTACAACCACGAAGTTGAAAGGTGCGCATAAAGGTGGATACCTTCAGCGTTCGATAAAGTACCACACGCACTCGCAGTAGAAAAACTCAGGTGCTTGGGCTTATCAAACTGAGCGCCACTGTTGATAAGTGTATGTTGTTGGTATTAATTCATCTTGTTTAGAGATACCTTCTAGCGTATCCCAAAGTAGGCTTTCATTACAAATTTTCTCCAAATGTTGCTTGAAATTATCCATGGTCGATCCTTTGGTGCTCCCTAGTTTCCTTAGAATGTAACCCCATGCCTAGAAGTCGAGAGAATTAAAATCAGGCGAAGAGACAGGCCACTCTTTCGAAAGAATAAAATCTGGAAAATTGTCCACAAACCAAACCTGTGTAGTTTTCACTTCGTGAGACGGTGCAGAATCTTGTTGGATGCCCGTTCGTCGGATCACCCCCTCAAGAACGATGTTGAACAGCATGCAGGATAAACCGTCACCTTGTCTCAACCCTCTCCGCGTCTCGAAGGGACTCGAGAGTGTCCCAGAGATGCGTACGAAACACATCACTCGATCCAATGTAGCTCTGATCAGTCGCATCAGTTTGTCCGGAAAACCGTATTCGTGCATTATCTGCCATAGCTTGTCTCGATCGACTGTATCGTATGCTGCTTTGAAATCAATAAAGATGTGATGCGTGGGCACGTTGTACTCCCGTCATTTCTGCAAGATCTATCGGATAGTAAAAATTTGGTCCGTAGTTGCGCGAGCCCCCATGAAACCCGCCTGATAATTCCATACGAAACCTTGTGCTATCGGTGACAGCCGGCGTAACAGGATCTGGGAGAGTACCTTGTAGGCGGCGTTTACCAGCGTAATACTACGATAGTTGCTGCAGTCTAGGCGATCACCCTTTTTGTAGATGGGTCAAACCACTCCTTCCATCCATTCCTCCGGCAGCTTTTCCTCCTCCCATATCCTCGAAATAACCCAGTGTAGAGCCTTTGCTAGCGTTTCTCCGCCATGTTTATAAAGCTCTGCCGGTAGGTGGTCCTTCCCAGTGGCTTTATTGGTCTTCAGCAGCCCGATTTCTCGTTTGACTTCTTGGAGATCAGGTGCTAGGACATTATTATCTTCCATGGGCGTCCCTAGGTTAATTTCCGTTCCGCCTCCTTCTGCGACTTCGCCATTGAGGTGTTCATCGAAGAACTGCTTCCATGTGTCGACCACCTCGCGCTCGTTTGTAATTAGATTTCCTCCCTCGTCCATACACATGTCAGGTTTCGGTGTGTTGCCCTTCCGAGTTTGGTTCACCTTCTCATAAAACATGCGCATGTCTTTAGCTCGGAATAGTTGCTCTAATTCTTCACGATCTCTGTCCTCCTTTTGGCGCTTTTTTCTCCTCAGGATAGTGGTCAATTGGTTCCTAGCTCGTCGGTATTTGGCCAGGTTCTCTCTAGTGGCAATACTCAGATAATTTTTCCAAGCATTTTTTTCTCCTTCACCGCTTGTTGGCATTCCCTATCAAACCAATCATTTTGTGTACTCCGTACTTCGTACTATACCTAGTGCCGCGGTAGCGACCTCTCCGATGACCGAGCGTATTTTGCCCCAACCGTCTTCGAGGTTTGAAGCACCTAACTCCTCGGAAGAAGGCAGTGCCTCATTCAGTACTCGGGCGTAGTTCTCGGCAGCTTGTGGGTTATCTACCTGCCTGATGTTCAGCCGAGGAGGGCGGCTTTGTCGTGTGCGGTATACGGTGGACAGCTTTGAGCGCACATGTACTGCTACTAGGTAATGGTCAGAATCAATATCCGCACCCCGAGGGGAGCGTACGTTCGTGATGTTGGAGAAAAACTGGCCCTCTATGAGAACGTGGTCAATTGGGTTCATTGCACGTTGGTCAGGTGATCTCCAGGTGGCTTTGTGGATATCCTTGCGCGGGAAAAAGGTGCTTCGGATCACCAGGCCTCGGGAAGCTGCGAAGTTTATACATCGTTGGCCGTTATCGTTCGGTTGTATCGGTGTGCAGGCTATGGGGTCCTACCACTGGTCTATACATTTCTTCCCTACCGACCTGGGCGTTCATATCCCCGATGACGATCTTGATGTCCCGTGACGAGCAGCTGTCGTACGTTGCCTCCAGCCTCGCGTAGAACGCTTCTTTCTCATCGTCGGATCTACCTTCGTGCGGGCGGTGCACCTTAATGATGCTATAATTGAAGAAACGGCCCTTTATCCTCAATACACACATTCTCTCGTTGATCGCCTTCCAATCTATCACGCGATCCTACATTCCGCCCAGCACTGCAAAGCCCGTTCCCAGTTCGTTGGTAGCACCACCGCTCTGGTAAACCTGGGCCTTTCCGCCACGGATTTTCCATACCTTCTCTTTTTTGCGACAGATTTCCTGCAGAGCTACGATGCCGAGTTTGCGGGGTTCTAGCTGTTCAATCAGCACCCGATCGCAACCTGCGAAATTTAGCGATCTGCAGTTCAAAGTACCGAGTCTCCATTCGTCGTCCTTGTTCCGTCGCCTAGGTCGATGCCGAATATTCCGCTCCGAATATGCTTGAATGTTGTTAGTTATAATTTAATTTAGGTGTGTAGCCGTACTGGGGCAACACTACCGAGTCTCGCGATGGGGCTGCCATCTTATAGTGCCGAGACTCACTATACCTGCTTCCCGGTTAGTATACGACCTTATTTTCCACCGGGGTTGGTTACCCGATCTCCGCTAAGGTTGCTCGTATTCCGGCTGGTACCACGAGGAGGTCGGGATCGGAGTTGCTGAATAAGAGGCTAACGACCACTATGGGGTCTATATTCCGCATTATCCAGCCGTTTACCAACCCTAACCGACATACACGTACCGCCAGCTAAAGAAACATGGTTTCGGAGAAAACGCGTTCAAAGATTTGTACAGCAATGGACTTCCCTTGCGATGACTTTACAATATTTGCCGTAAGTTTTCAACGAGATCAGATATCAAAAAATCTTGACATGACATTTCTGAAGGCATAAGTGTCTCAAAAATGCAAAAAAAAAAATAAAATTCGATTTTTCCGACTTTCCAGAGTTGGGTTCCCCCTTAAGACACATTTTTAGAAAGGGCGTATTTATTTTCATGTGTATTATGTTTGGAAGATTGTATTTCGAAAACTATTGATTTTACAAAAAATGTTCAAAAATCAATTTTCTACAACTTTTGCTTAGATTTTTGTAAAATCGATAGTTTTCGAGATTCAATCTTTCAACCATAATACACATGAAAATAAATATCCAAATCAAAGAGGTTAATTTCAGATTTCAGCTTTTTTTGGACGATTTGGCGTGGAACTGCTCCATATACAGTAGACCCTCGTTCGTTTGTACGATTCCTCACGTAAACTTACGGGGTTAGTTTTTAATTTGAACTACTGGCAACGCTAAATATGCTGGAACTTGTATGAACTGGTCGCCCTGCTCTTTGTTATTGTTTTGATTCAGTTAGCAGTTGCAAGCAGCGAATATTTCTTTTTCTGATCGGATTTCTATCATAATTGTTGGAAAAATGCAACGTGAAACATATTAACACGCTAGATCAGTACAAACAAATCGTGCTTATGTGCATCGTCTGCATAAGCAAATGTGTCATGTTGAGAATGACATTTGAACCATTTTTAATTTGCACGTCGTGCAAACCAACGGGGTTCAAATTAAAAAGTGTAAAGGACGATACTAGTAACGCCATCTCTAACCCTGTTCGTCAAGATTTGACAGAATGCCCAGTCTTGAGTTCTGTAGTCTTCCGTTTTTCGAACGAAAGTGGATGGTATTCTTCATTTCGTCAGCAAATTCAAATGGGCAAAACAACTTCGAAACAAGACGAGCGAAATAAAGATCCGTTCGAAATACAGAATACGGATAAATAGCTTTTTATACGTCGACAGTGCGACTCGTTTCTTAGCTCGATGCAAGGTTGCAGACACTTGCAGATTGTTTTGATTTCGATTTCCCTTGATTCAGGCATTTTGGCTGTCAACAATCGTTTCCCGAACAGTTATTGAGGTGACAGTTAACTTGAGCATTTTTGACGATTTCGCCAACTCGATGTTCGAGCAAAAATTTGTTGCATTAGTTCTCTAGCATGGCCGCCATATTGATAACTGAAGGGTAAATGTCAAAATCTAAATAGAGGCATCAGTCTGCACGCGCACATCTACAAAATGACTAGGGTTTGGAGTATTTCTCTGATAATTCTCACACTACAACCTACATTAATAATTGCGCTTTAACCAAGAAGGAAAAATGTGTAAATTTTCATCCCTAGTTAGGTCAACAAACTTAAGTAATTTAACGATATAATGAAGTTCCTCTCGCCATTGACCGTATCACATAGGGTCCCTTTCCAACCAACAAATAACCACAGACAAACAGACGAGACACTTGCGTTAATTCCATCTTCCATTCAAAAACAACTTATTTTTCTAAAAAGCATGTTTCGCAACATGTCCACACCGCGGCGCTCGAGTGTTGCTTCGAGTTTCCAGTATAAAACCATACAAATGTAAAAAAACCTATACAGTATAAAACCCTGTAAATGTAAAAAACCTACAGTATAAAACCCTGCAAATGCAAGCTACTCCGCAACATGCATAACAGAGGACACTAGTGTGCAAGCAAAATGTGTAGGACGATGGTTTTTGAAGAATTTTCTTCTATGTGTCATTTCAGTTCGTCAGTGAAATAACATTTTTTTTTTATTTACTGCAGACTATCCCAATTGTATAGGTAAACTCACTGGAGCGAACGAAGTGGTAGTAGCTAGTAGGTGGAAAGTCCACCGTTAATCCACAGAACTTGATGAAATAACTGTGCTCCGAAAGGTTGTCTGCGGCGGTGAGAGGCTGAACCGGCAGAGGTACCAGCGAAAACTAGGCCTTCCGAAATCGAACATACATGGCACGCAAGTTGACAAATCGATGAAATTTAATCTTCTCTCGGCTCAGTGCTTGTCACCGATAGTAGCGCAGCGAGCCAGTCGACCGACGGTCGGAAGATGGCGCGGCAGAGTACGCACAATAATGTACGAAGAACACAAAACCGGAGGGGAATGCGATGCTATTTTACCGATTGATTTATGATTACGACGGAAATTCGGGGCTTGGGGGGAAAAACTTCCAAGCTCCTATGGCATGTGTGTCGATTTACTCTTGTTTCTTCTACGTAATCGAATCGACAAGTCAGGCTGGGTCAACGGTGACAAATGCACCGCCTCGGTGTCGTCGTCGTCGTCGTCGTCCTCGTCATTGTCGTTGTTGCCGTCCCCCCTATACCAACTGGGATACTCTGTTGGCGCTTTATTTGACTCTCTGTCTGTTTGGCAATATTCTTTTGATCCAATGGTGCCTGATATTGGAAATTCTTTGGCTTCGAATTGAACCGTGGATTAATGAAGACAATTCTATTTTCGGTGGGAAAGTCATCTGTTCTGCAGCAAAGCAACGTGCGAAGATGAGTCTTGTTTATGTAGTTGGGATAATGTTATCCGAGTAGGGCGAGTATTTTGATTAACTAGTTAATCGAAGCATTCCGCATGAAATTGTTCGGTTTAATTTAGTGTTGTTGTAATACGAAACCTAGATAGGTCGGTTTGAATAGACTTTTGTTTATTCAAAGTGAATGCCAAGCGGAATGGCGGAATAGTCTGTCCCAGCTATATACAATTCTCGTGCTGCTCGTTCATCAGGATCACTTGTTGTCCAAAAGAGATCAGCGCCAATTGTTGCCAATCACTGGAAATCGAAACTGAAATGGCTAATATCAAGATTATCGCCTGTTCGGAACTCGTAATTCCTTCGGGTGTACTAGTAAGAAAGCAAATCGAAACAGATAGACTGGATTTGCGTCTGAAGCAGACCCTTCTTGCTGGCTTCCAGCTGTGGTGTCGTCGCTGTATCAATGCACACCTCCTTCCAACGACGGCAACGCCAACGGTCGGAAGCAACAGTAGAGGTTGGAGACAGCACCCCAGCCAGCCGTCAGGACGAAATGCTTCGGTAAGCTTTTACGATTTGTGCGACAGTGTTTTTATCGCAGTGCCACGATCCGTCCGATGATGCTAAAGAAGGCTGGCTGGCGGTCCGGGTGGCCGCTCGGAGGACAGCTTCCGATGTTTATGAACTTTTGTAATCCGTGGAGCCATCTTTTTTTATTCCTTTCAGGCCATCCACGGTGGAGACTGATGACTTTCGAATGACACACTGTTGAGGAAAACGTTTTCATATTACGTAACATCGATTGCTTTGCCTCTAAAGTTGGGAAAATCATTGATTTGTTGATTATTTATTGCATTAATGATATAATGGGAACTTATTACTATGTGTTCCCTTTTTCTTTAAATTTTATAGATAATCATTTGCTTCTGCATCCAATGATTGTGAAAAAGAATGGCTCGACAGCTGTAACCATTTTTAAACATTCTTCGCAATTCTGTGGTGTGTTTCATTCAAAGTGAAAATAAACTATGGTAATAGCCTATATAAGTTCTACCCTTTTATTTGTTTTAATAAGAAAGTCTCGAAATATGCCTCCTGATGTTACAGCAAAGCAGAAATAATTTTTCTCCGATGTTTGCAGCTGGCAGCTATTGCTGAATAACAGCACAGGTAGTTACATTTCCTATTTATCTAACCGAATGTGTATCGCATTTTTATGCTTATGCAATAATGTCGTCGACGTCGTTCAAAGACCAACAAGATCTGATCGGTGTGGGACGACGCGGAAGTTATCGGCGGAAAGGTAAATGGAAAATGAGCATAAACACACCGAGCCAGTAAACAGCAAAGATCAGCAAAACGCCGCTCCTCCCCGGCCGCCGACTATCAACGTTCGATAAATGTATACGGTACGGACTCATAAATATACTATTTTTACGAATCCTTTTCGGTGACACGTCATTGGTTCCGTGAATGCATGGATGTAGGTTATGTTTCTTTTTTTTATAATCTGCACCGGACATATACTCGTTAGATTGCCGTTTCATATCGTGTTTTTATGAGCGCCCGAGTATTTTCCTCATTTTTATAGCATACTTTTCCACGAGCTTGGGGACAGCCAATTTTATGGAAGCTCTAATGTGCCGGTGCCATAGGTTGTTGTGAATTAGTCAAACGGCTGGCCAAACTACCGAAAATAGACATCGTCGACATCATTGGCTGCATTCATCATGCGTGCTTCTGCCCCGCTAAGAACGTCTTGTGCTCCGATTTCTTTCATGAGAAGCATGTCGTCCCCGTATACACTTTATTGACTTCGCCATCAATATTTCCCGCTGCGCCGCTCTCGTTTGTCAATTCAGCTATTTTTGGTTGCCTGCCTTGCGTAGTTTCTGCGCTCAACCTGGAGACCTATGAAAATAAATACATTTTTCCAATAGATCGACATTTACAGACCGTTTGCATCTCGTACTATAGACCGCGGTTGACAGCCGGTCGGTAAACCACACGAACTCGCAGAAGAGGACAGTAAAAATCGGTATTTAGTTGCACGGCACTATATTTGAGTTGATGATTTTCTGCTTTAGGAAGATTTGTACTAGCTCGATTGAGTCGGATAGATTCAATTCAACTGATTCGTTGAACGAATTTATTGACCGCACAATCGAGGCAACGGACGCAAGTTTTGATTGTCGATAGTGAATCAGATAATCAGCATCAGCTGGTTTTTGCTGTCAGGTATTGTGAGCCAATTATCAATGTGTGATTATCTACGTCTTTATAAAACTCGTCAAGAGACTGAAATTGTTTTGCAATGGTCAATGTTCCCAATTTAATTTTGTTCTAATCATTCCTGAAGCAAGTTATTATTCTCAGTTTTCGTTAATGGTGCTGAGATGTTTAGAATTGAAGTGTTTTATTGCAAGGGATCAGTGTCGCTTGCTTTCGTGTCTCGTTCGTTGCAAAAACTATGACAACAATTTTTTTTCGAAACCGTGACAATTACGCAGGTTTAAATTGAAGTCAGCAGTTTTGAATAGTAGTTTATATTGTAATTTACAATAATATTTGACTCAGGTGAAGAGCAGTATATAGAAGCTCTGGTCGTGGTGGCCGGGCGTCCAGCTACGTTACTTGTATGATTTTTGTTATGAAACGGTAAATTCGCGGAGCAGTAAAGTTTAAGCCGGGTTAGAACGCGGGATTTTTTTGACTTCCTCGATATACGATATCGTTATCTTGAAGTTGACAAACAAAAACATTCTTGATAAATCGTCAACCTCATCTAACAAGACGGATGTAATAACGGGTGGCAACTAAAATTTTGGAATTTTTTTCTCAAGCTGTCAGGAAACGACAAAGATACACGAAGAAGATCTGATTTACCGAAATTAAAGATAGATTATCCATTATTGAAAAAAATTAGTGTACATTTGAAAACGGTCCGTAATCGGCTATTCGGCGAAGCTTTCGTTTGACGTCGAAACAGGAGCGTTGTACGGCTGTCATGTCAACTTTGCGAATGCATCTCTTGATTTTACCAATCAACTGTTTGCAATTCGTGGCTCTCCACGAATATTTTTGTACACCAAGGAACTCAAAATCCCGAAGAAATCTTCGATTGGGCGCACTGGGACAGATTTTTCGGGTCGCGGTTTTTTGGTAAAAATTAGATCGAATGGGTATTCAGAAAAGATTGTGTTTTTTTGGCGTAATGCGATGATGCTCTATCCGGACAAAACACGTATTGATCATCTGCATGA